>NC_084638.1:813917-843917 GCF_033978795.1 Nerophis ophidion
TATGCTGTGCCCTACAAAGTGTTTGTACTGTAAGTATTGTGTCTAATACGCAGAGTAAAATATACTACCTTGCGGACATACCATCAATGACTTGAGTAGCTTAAAATAAGTCAGTATGAATACGCTTTTTTCCATGAAGCCGAACGTGTTATGTTGCGCCCTGCAAAGTGTTTGTACTGTTAGTATTGTGCTTAATACACACCGTAAAATCTACTGACTTGGGGACATGCCTTCAACGACTTGAGCAGGTTAAAACAAGTCAGAATGAATATGCTTTTCTCAATTAAGCTAAACGTGTTATGTTGCGCCATATAAAGTGTCTATACTGTAAGGATTGTGCTTAATACACACCGTAAAGTCCTGCGACTTGTGGACATGCCATCAAGGACTTGAGCAGGTTAGGACAGGTCAGTATGAATATGCTTTTTTTCCATGAAGCTGAAAGTGTTATGTTGCGCCCTACAAAGTGTCTGTACTGCAAATATTGTGTCTAATACGCACAGTAAAATATACTACCTTGCGGACATACCATCAATGACTTGAGTAGCTTAAAATAGGTCAGTATGAATATGCTTCTTTACCCATGAAGCCGAACGTGTTGTGTTGCACCCTACAAAGTGTTTGTACTGTAAGTATTGTACCTATTAAACTACGTCAAATCTACTGACTTGCACACATGCCATCAATGACTTGAGCAGCTTAAAATAGATCAGTATGAATATGCTTTTTCCCCCCCATGAAGCCGAACGTATTATGTTGCGCCCTATAAAGTGTTTATACTGTAAGTATTGTGCCTAATACACACCGTACAATCTACTGACTTGTGGATGTGTCATCAATGACTTGAGTAGCTTAAAATAAGTCAGTATGAATGTTTTTTCCCTGTTATGTTACGCCCTACAAAGTGTTTGTACTGTAAGTACTGTGCTTAATACACACTGTAAAATCTACTGACTTGTGGATGTGTCATCAATGACTTGCGTAGCTTAAAATAGGTCAGTATGAATGTTTTTTTCCTGTTATGTTGCGCCCTACAAAGTGTTTATACTGTAAGTATTGTGCCTAATACACACTGTAAAATCTACTGACTTGTGGATGTGTCATCAATGACTTGAGTAGCTTAAAATAGGTCAGTACGAATGTTTTTTCCCTGTTATGTTGCGCCCTACAAAGTGTTTGTACTGTAAGTATTGTGCCTAATACACACCGTACAATCTACTGACTTGCGGATGTGTCATCAATGACTTGAGTAGCTTAAAATAGGTCAGTGTGAATGTTTTTTCCCTGTTATGTTACGCCCTACAAAGTGTTTGTACTGTAAGTACTGTGCTTAATACACACTGTAAAATCTACTGACTTGTGGATGTGTCATCAATGACTTGCGTAGCTTAAAATAGGTCAGTACGAATGTTTTTTTCCTGTTATGTTGCGCCCTACAAAGTGTTTATACTGTAAGTATTGTGCCTAATACACACTGTAAAATCTACTGACTTGCGGATGTGTCATCAATGACTTGAGTAGCTTAAAGTAGGTCAGTATGAATGTTTTTTTTCCTGTTATGTTGCGCCCTAAAAAGTGTTTATACTGTAAGTATTGTGCCTAATACACACTGCAAAATCTACTGACTTGCGGATGTGTCATCAATGACTTGAGTAGCTTAAAGTAGGTCAGTATGAATGTTTTTTTTCCTGTTATGTTGCGCCCTAAAAAGTGTTTATACTGTAAGTATTGTGCCTAATACACACTGTAAAATCTACTGACTTGCGGATGTGTCATCAATGACTTGAGTAGCTTAAAATAGGTCAGTGTGAATGTTTTTTTTCCTGTTATGTTACGCCCTACAAAGTGTTTGTACTGTAAGTACTGTGCTTAATACACACTGTAAAATCTACTGACTTGTGGATGTGTCATCAATGACTTCAGTAGCTTAAAATAGGTCGGTATGAATGTTTTTTTTCCTGTTATGTTGCGCCCTACAAGGTGTCTATACTGTAAGTATTGTGCCTAATACACACCGTACAATCTACTGACTTGTGGATGTGTCATCAATGACTTGAGTAGCTTAAAATAGGTCAGTGTGAATGTTTTTTCCCTGTTATGTTACGCCCTACAAAGTGTTTGTACTGTAAGTACTGTGCTTAATACACACTGTAAAATCTACTGACTTGTGGATGTGTCATCAATGACTTGAGTAGCTTAAAATAGGTCAGTATGAATGTTTTTTTTCCTGTTATGTTGCGCCCTACAAGGTGTCTATACTGTAAGTATTGTGCCTAATACACACCGTACAATCTACTGACTTGCGGATGTGTCATCAATGACTTGAGTAGCTTAAAATAGGTCAGTATGAATGTTTTTTTTCCTGTTATGTTGCGCCCTACAAGGTGTTTATACTGTAAGTATTGTGCCTAATACACACCGTACAATCTACTGACTTGTGGATGTGTCATCAATGACTTGAGTAGCTTAAAATAAGTCAGTATGAATGTTTTTTCCCTGTTATGTTACGCCCTACAAAGTGTTTGTACTGTAAGTACTGTGCTTAATACACACTGTAAAATCTACTGACTTGTGGATGTGTCATCAATGACTTGAGTAGCTTAAAATAGGTCAGTGTGAATGTTTTTTTTCCTGTTATGTTGCGCCCTACAAGGTGTTTGTACTGTAAGTATTGTGCCTGATACACACTGTAAAATCTACTGACTTGTGGATGTGTCATCAATGACTTGAGTAGCTTAAAATAGGTCAGTGTGAATGTTTTTTTTCCTGTTATGTTGCGCCCTACAAGGTGTTTGTACTGTAAGTATTGTGCCTGATACACACTGTAAAATCTACTGACTTGCGGATGTGTCATCAATGACTTGAGTAGCTTAAAATAGGTCAGTGTGAATGTTTTTTTTCCTGTTATGTTGCGCCCTACAAAGTGTTTGTACTGTAAGTATTGTGCCTAATACACACTGTAAAATCTACTGACTTGTGGATGTGTCATCAATGACTTGCGTAGCTTAAAATAGGTCAGTACGAATGTTTTTTTCCTGTTATGTTGCGCCCTACAAAGTGTTTATACTGTAAGTATTGTGCCTAATACACACTGTAAAATCTACTGACTTGTGGATGTGTCATCAATGACTTGAGTAGCTTAAAATAGGTCAGTACGAATGTTTTTTCCCTGTTATGTTGCGCCCTACAAAGTGTTTGTACTGTAAGTATTGTGCCTAATACACACCGTACAATCTACTGACTTGTGGATGTGTCATCAATGACTTCAGTAGCTTAAAATAGGTCAGTATGAATGTTTTTTTCCTGTTATGTTGCGCCCTACAAAGTGTTTATACTGTAAGTATTGTGCCTAATACACACTGTAAAATCTACTGACTTGCGGATGTGTCATCAATGACTTGAGTAGCTTAAAGTAGGTCAGTATGAATGTTTTTTTTCCTGTTATGTTGCGCCCTAAAAAGTGTTTATACTGTAAGTATTGTGCCTAATACACACCGTACAATCTACTGACTTGTGGATGTGTCATCAATGACTTGAGTAGCTTAAAATAGGTCAGTGTGAATGTTTTTTCCCTGTTATGTTACGCCCTACAAAGTGTTTGTACTGTAAGTACTGTGCTTAATACACACTGTAAAATCTACTGACTTGTGGATGTGTCATCAATGACTTGAGTAGCTTAAAATAGGTCAGTACGAATGTTTTTTTTCCTGTTATGTTGCGCCCTACAAAGTGTTTGTACTGTAAGTATTGTGCCTAATACACACGGCACAATCAACTGCCTTGCGGATGTGTCATCAATGACTTGAGTAGCTTAAAATAGGTCAGTGTGAATGTTTTTTTTCCTGTTATGTTGCGCCCTACAAAGTGTTTGTACTGTAAGTATTGTGCCTAATACACACCGTACAATCTACTGACTTGCGGATGTGTCATCAATGACTTGAGTAGCTTAAAATAGGTCAGTGTGAATGTTTTTTTTCCTGTTATGTTGCGCCCTACAAAGTGTTTGTACTGTAAGTACTGTGCTTAATACACACTGTAAAATCTACTGACTTGTGGATGTGTCATCAATGACTTGCGTAGCTTAAAATAGGTCAGTGTGAATGTTTTTTTTCCTGTTATGTTGCGCCCTACAAGGTGTTTGTACTGTAAGTATTGTGCCTGATACACACCGTACAATCTACTGACTTGTGGATGTGTCATCAATGACTTGCGTAGCTTAAAATAGGTCAGTGTGAATGTTTTTTTTCCTGTTATGTTGCGCCCTACAAGGTGTTTGTACTGTAAGTATTGTGCCTGATACACACCGTACAATCTACTGACTTGTGGATGTGTCATCAATGACTTGAGTAGCTTAAAATAAGTCAGTATGAATGTTTTTTCCCTGTTATGTTACGCCCTACAAAGTGTTTGTACTGTAAGTACTGTGCTTAATACACACTGTAAAATCTACTGACTTGTGGATGTGTCATCAATGACTTGCGTAGCTTAAAATAGGTCAGTGTGAATGTTTTTTTTCCTGTTATGTTGCGCCCTACAAGGTGTTTGTACTGTAAGTATTGTGCCTAATACACACCGTACAATCTACTGACTTGTGGATGTGTCATCAATGACTTGAGTAGCTTAAAATAGGTCAGTGTGAATGTTTTTTTTCCTGTTATGTTGCGCCCTACAAAGTGTTTGTACTGTAAGTACTGTGCCTAATACACACCGTACAATCTACTGACTTGCGGATGTGTCATCAATGACTTGCGTAGCTTAAAATAGGTCAGTATGAATGTTTTTTTTCCTGTTATGTTGCGCCCTACAAAGTGTTTGTACTGTAAGTACTGTGCTTAATACACACTGTAAAATCTACTGACTTGTGGATGTGTCATCAATGACTTCAGTAGCTTAAAATAGGTCGGTATGAATGTTTTTTTTCCTGTTATGTTGCGCCCTACAAGGTGTCTATACTGTAAGTATTGTGCCTAATACACACCGTACAATCTACTGACTTGTGGATGTGTCATCAATGACTTGAGTAGCTTAAAATAGGTCAGTGTGAATGTTTTTTCCCTGTTATGTTACGCCCTACAAAGTGTTTGTACTGTAAGTACTGTGCTTAATACACACTGTAAAATCTACTGACTTGTGGATGTGTCATCAATGACTTGAGTAGCTTAAAATAGGTCAGTACGAATGTTTTTTTTCCTGTTATGTTGCGCCCTACAAAGTGTTTGTACTGTAAGTATTGTGCCTAATACACACGGCACAATCAACTGCCTTGCGGATGTGTCATCAATGACTTGAGTAGCTTAAAATAGGTCAGTGTGAATGTTTTTTTTCCTGTTATGTTGCGCCCTACAAAGTGTTTGTACTGTAAGTATTGTGCCTAATACACACTGTAAAATCTACTGACTTGTGGATGTGTCATCAATGACTTGCGTAGCTTAAAATAGGTCAGTACGAATGTTTTTTTCCTGTTATGTTGCGCCCTACAAAGTGTTTATACTGTAAGTATTGTGCCTAATACACACTGTAAAATCTACTGACTTGTGGATGTGTCATCAATGACTTGCGTAGCTTAAAATAGGTCAGTACGAATGTTTTTTTCCTGTTATGTTGCGCCCTACAAAGTGTTTATACTGTAAGTATTGTGCCTAATACACACTGTAAAATCTACTGACTTGTGGATGTGTCATCAATGACTTGAGTAGCTTAAAATAGGTCAGTACGAATGTTTTTTCCCTGTTATGTTGCGCCCTACAAAGTGTTTGTACTGTAAGTATTGTGCCTAATACACACCGTACAATCTACTGACTTGTGGATGTGTCATCAATGACTTCAGTAGCTTAAAATAGGTCAGTATGAATGTTTTTTTCCTGTTATGTTGCGCCCTACAAAGTGTTTATACTGTAAGTATTGTGCCTAATACACACTGTAAAATCTACTGACTTGCGGATGTGTCATCAATGACTTGAGTAGCTTAAAGTAGGTCAGTATGAATGTTTTTTTTCCTGTTATGTTGCGCCCTAAAAAGTGTTTATACTGTAAGTATTGTGCCTAATACACACTGCAAAATCTACTGACTTGCGGATGTGTCATCAATGACTTGAGTAGCTTAAAATAGGTCAGTGTGAATGTTTTTTTTCCTGTTATGTTACGCCCTACAAAGTGTTTGTACTGTAAGTACTGTGCTTAATACACACTGTAAAATCTACTGACTTGTGGATGTGTCATCAATGACTTCAGTAGCTTAAAATAGGTCGGTATGAATGTTTTTTTTCCTGTTATGTTGCGCCCTACAAAGTGTTTGTACTGTAAGTATTGTGCCTAATACACACGGCACAATCAACTGACTTGTGGATGTGTCATCAATGACTTGAGTAGCTTAAAATAGGTCAGTATGAATGTTTTTTTTCCTGTTATGTTGCGCCCTACAAAGTGTTTATACTGTAAGTATTGTGCCCAATACACACCGTACAATCTACTGACTTGTGGATGTGTCATCAATGACTTGAGTAGCTTAAAATAGGTCAGTATGAATGTTTTTTTTCCTGTTATGTTACGCCCTACAAAGTGTTTGTAATGTAAGTACTGTGCTTAATACACACTGTAAAATCTACTGACTTGTGGATGTGTCATCAATGACTTGAGTAGCTTAAAATAGGTCAGTGTGAATGTTTTTTTCCTGTTATGTTGCGCCCTACAAGGTGTTGTACTGTAAGTACTGTGCTTAATACACACTGTAAAATCTACTGACTTGTGGATGTGTCATCAATGACTTGAGTAGCTTAAAATAGGTCAGTGCGAATGTTTTTTTTCCTGTCATGTTGCGCCCTACAAATTGTTCGTACTGTAAGTATTGTGCTTAATACCCATATTACACTTGATTGCAACTTGCATCTTATTTTGTCGTTTTCATGACCAAATTTGGAGGTGTTGAAAACACTTGTGTGAAATCGCTAATCCTAACATAAGCCTGTCTATGGCAAAACCAATGTAAATTAGCATCGAGCTAGCCCATTTTGGAAGGGTGAAGCCTTACTTTATTTCTCAGCCTTTTCTAGCAGGCACACTTGCTTTGTTGGTGTTGAAAATTGCAACTTTACTTAAAGAGAGTTGGCACTGTTTGATTTTATGTGAATGGTACCGCCGGAATTGGGTACCCATCCCTTAATATATTGTGATGATATTGCATACAGGGGCCACAGCGTTGACTCGGACCCCTGAGGACGCCCACTCAACAGCCAGGCTTTTTGTTAAGTTATCCACGCCTGCTCTGGCTGCACCCGTGTGTCTGTCAGAGAGAGAGAGAGGGCGGCTTTACCACTTTCATCCAAATAAATATATACACTTGTAAAGAACATCATGTCTTGAGTTTCCAATCATTTCTTATTTTTTTGTGATAGAGTGATTGGAGCACAAGCTTCTGCTTGAATTTTTGACCACTCCTCTTGACAAAATTGGTGCAGTTCAGCTAAAAGTGTTGGTTTTCTGACATGGACTTTGTTAGGAAGGGATAGTAGTTCTTTTAGAGTTGGGACACGATGCGACCAGAGAATCCTTTAATCATCTTTATTGCTGAAAGGTACAGTGGGGCAAAAAAGTATTTAGTCAGCCAGCGATTGTGCAAGTTCTCCCACTTCAAAGGATGACAGAGGTCTGTCATTTTCATCATAGGTACACTTCAACTGTGAGAGACAGAATGTGGAAAAACAATCCAGGAATTCACATTGTAGGAATTTTAAAGAATTTATTTGTAAATTATCGTGGAAAATAAGTATTTGGTCAATAACAAACATTCAACTCAATACTTTGTAATATAACCTTTGTTGGCAATAACAGAGGTTTGCACACACAGTAGCTGGTATTTTGGCCCATTCCTCCATGCAGATCTTCTCCAGAGCAGTTATGTTTTGGGGCTGTCGCCGAGCAACACGGACTTTCAACTCCCTCCACAGATTTTCTATGGGGTTGAGATCTGGAGAGTGGCTAGGCCACTCCAGGACTTTCAAATGCTTCTTACGGAGTCACTTCTTCATTGCTCGGGCGGTGTGTTTGGGATCGTTGTCATACTGGAAGACCCAGGCACGTTTCATCTTCCAAGCTCTCACTGATGGAAGGAGGTTTTGGCTCCAAATCTCAGGATACATGGCCCCATTCATTCTTTCCTTAACACGGATCAATCGTCCTGTCCCCTTAGCAGAAAAACAGCCCCAAAGCATGATGTTTCCACCAACATGCTTCACAGTAGGTGTGGTGTTCTTGGGATGCAACTCAATATTCTTCTTCCTCCAAACACGACAAGTTGAGTTTATTTCAAAATGGATTCATGGATGATACAGCAGAGGATTGGGAGAATGTCATGTGGTCAGATCAAACTAAAATAGAACTTTTTGGTATAAACTCAACTGGTGGTGTTTGGAGGAAGAAGAATACTGAGTTGCATCCCAAGAACACCACACCTACTGTAAAGCATGGGGGTGGAAACATCATGCTTTGGGGCTGTTTTTCTGCTAAGGGGACAGGACGATTGATCCGTGTTAAGGAAAGAATGAATGGGGCCATGTATCCTGAGATTTGGAGCCAAAACCTCCTTCCATCAGTGAGAGCTTTGAATGCTTGACCAAATACTTATTTTCCACCATAATTTACAAATAAATTATTTAAAATTCCTACAATGTGAATTCCTGGATTTTTTTTCCACATTCTGTCTCTCCCAGTTGAAGTGTACCTATGATGAAAATGACAGACCTCTGTCATCCTTTGAAGTGGGAGAACTTGCACAATCGCTGGCTGACTAAATACTTTTTTGCCCCACTGTAGATGCGAATGTGTGTGTGTGTGTGTGTGTGTGTGTGTGTGTGTGTGTGTGTGTGTGTGTGTGTGTGTGTGTGTGGTCTAAACAAATAGAGAAAAGAGGAAAAGTTACAATCCAATTATATACACAATAATATGTAGCAATACATGAATGTGCATACATTATATAATATAAGTGAAGTAAAGTATATTTATATAGCGCTTTTCTCTAGTGACTCAAAGCGCTTTACATAGTGAAAGCCAATATCTAAGTTACATTTAAACCGGTGGGTAAAGTGTCTTGCCCAAGGACACAACAGCATTGACGAGGATGGCGGAAGCGGGAATTGAACCTGCAACCCTCAAGTTGCTGGCACGGCCACTCTACAACCGAGCTATGCCGCCCCATAATATAAAGGTGTGAATAATAACAATTATAAACTGCACTTAACTATGCATGAACTTCAACAAGTTCTAAGCTTCAGAGCCATAAATGTCGATTATGTGGTCTCTGTCGCCATCTAGAGGCCAAACGACGCCATCGCAGTTTTAATGAGAGAGAAACTGAGCGTGAATGGAAACACTGTCATCTCTCGTTTGACCCAAAAATACCTGAACTTAGCATACTGTGCACCAAACATGTGCAGAAGTAGCAAGGCATGGCATTCAGTTCAAACGCTGTAATAAAATATGACAAAACTTACTTTTTGCCGTCAACGAAAAGTTGATTGAAAACCGCCTGTGATTTAAAGGGGAAATGACGTCACAGATTGACCTATGAACTTAAAGGCCTACTGAAATGAGATGTTCTTATTTAAACGGGGATAGCAGCTCCATTCTATGTGTCATACTTGATGAAATATTGCCATATTTTTGCTGAAAGGATTTAGTAGAGAACATCCACGATAAAGTTGGCAACTTTTGGTCGCTAATAAAAAAAGCTGTACCTGTACCGGAAGTAGCAGACGATGTGCGCGTGACGTCACGGGTTGTGGAGCTCCTCACATCTGAACATTGTTTACAATCATGGCCACAGGCAGCGAGAGCGATTCGGACCGAGAAAGCGACGATTTCCTCATTAATTTGAGCGAGGATGAAAGATTTGTGGATGAGGAAAGTGAGAGTGAAGGACTAGGAAAAAAAAGAAAAAAGACGATTGCAGCGAGAGCGATTCAGATGTTGTTAGACACATTTACTAGGATAATATTAGGAAATCCCTTATCTGCTAGTGTTTTAGTGAGTTAAATAGTACCCGATAGTCGGAGGGGTGTGGCCACGGGTGTGTTGAGGGAAGTCACACAGCTGCAGGAGGACGCTGGCTCCGCTGATCCATAAGAGGCGACTTATTACCACAATTTTCCCACCCAAAACTGCCGGTTGACATGTAGTCGGGATCCATGTTCGCTTGACCGCTCTGATCCATAGTAAAGCTTCACCTCCGGGAATTTTAAACAAGGAAACACCGTGTGTTTGTGTGGCTAAAGGCTAAAAGCTTCCCACCTACATATTTCTTCTTTGACGTCTCCATTATTAATTGAACAAATTGCAAAAGATTCAGCAACACATATGTCCAGAATACTGTGTAATTATGCGATGAAAAGAGACGACTTTTAGCAGTTAGTGGTGCTGCGCTAGTATGTCCCCTCCAACCAGTAACGTCACAAACACGCGTTTTCAACAGGAAACTCGGCGGGAAATTTAAAATTGTAATTTAGTAGACTAAAGCGGCCGTATTGGCATGTGTTGCAATGTTAATATTTCATCATTGATATATAAACTATCAGACTGTGTGGCTTTCAGTAGGCCTTTAACATTGCTGTATGTATACTTTTGACCAAGTCACATTTTCAGTAGACACATAATAAATTCATAAAAGAATCGTTTAAAGAAGGATATTACTCACGACATGCCTGGGAAGCCTTTCCACATATCGGCGATGATGTTGACGATCACGCCTCCGTGTTGTTTCATCCATGCGGTGTAGACTATCAAGGCGATGCGTTATCATCCTAGCACAGATAGATTCGCCGCCCGGGTCTCACCTTCCTTGCAGCAGTGGAAGGTTCCAGTCAGGTTGGTGTCCACCACCGCCTTCCATCCCTTCGAGGACATGTGCTCCGCCGGGCTGCTGAACTGCCCGCCGCCATTGTTGACCAGGAAGTCTATGCGTCCGTACTGCTTCAGCGCCGAGGATACGAGAGCCTTCACCTGGGGGGCGGGACGTACGTCGTGACTCGCCAACGTGCAAAGCGGAAGGGAAGGCGCACCTCGGTCTCGTCGCGGATGTTGCACGGGACCGGAGTGACACGAGCGGGGCTGGAGGCGGGGATATTCTCGCTCATCTCCTGGGCGGCCGCTTCCAGTCTCTCCGCCTTCCTGCTGGAGATCACCACGCTGCAACCTGGGGGGACAAGATGGCGGGACTGATGCCATTAACCTTGGGGTCGGGAACCTTTTTGGCTGAGAGAGCCATGAAAGCCAAATATTTCAAAATGTATTTCCGTGAGAGCCATATCATATTTTTTAACACTGAATACAACTAAATGCGTGCATTTTTAAGTAAGACCAACATTTTTAGAGTATAATAAGTGTCTTATTCTTTTTAATAACATTGTTATTCTGAAGCTAACCAATAATAAATCAAATGTCATGTCTGTTGATCATGTTTTTGTTTGGCCATGTGCTGTTTGTCCTTTGGACTCTTTAAGTTCCCGTTTTTTTCCACTCCCTTGTCTGGTTTCCTTGGTTACTCATTTTGTCCACCTGTCTCTGGTGGACAAAATGCCCGCTCACCTGCTTCCCGAGCACTAATCAGAGGCAGTATTTAAGCTCGTCTTTGCCAGTCAGTCGCCCTGTGCTGACTTTTTCATGCCTTGCCATAGTTTCGTGCTTCATATATATATATATATATATATATATATATATATATATATATATATATATATATATATATATATATTATATTATATATTTTAGGGCTGCGAATCTTTGGGTGTCCCACGATTCGATTCAATATCAATTCTTGGGGTCACGATTCGATAATAAATCTATTTTTTTCAATTAAACGCGATTCTTGATTAAAAAATGTTATTTTTCCGATTCATAAGGATTGTGTATTCATTCAATACATAGATTTCAGCAGGATCTACCCCAGTCTGCTGACATGCAAGCAGAATAGTAGATTGAAAAAAAAAAGCTTTTATAATTGTAAAGGACAATGTTTTATCAACTGATTGCAATAATGTAAATTTGTTTTAACTATTAAAGGAAGCAAAAATATGACTTATTTTATCTTTGTGAAAACATTGGACACAGTGTGTTGTCCAGCTTATGAGATGCCATGCAAGTGTAAGCCACTCTGACACTATTGTTCTTTTATTTTAGTTTTATAAATGTCTAATGATAATGTCAATGAGGGATTTTTAATCACTGCCATGCTGAAATGATAACTAATATTGATACTGTTGTTGATAATATTCATTTTTGTTTCACTACTTTTGGTTTGTTCTGTGTGGTGTTTGTGTCTTTATTGCAGTTCTGAGTGTTGCTGGGTCAGGTTTGGTTTTGGAATTGGATTGCATTGTTATGGTATTGCTGTGTAGTGGTTTGTTGAATTTCAGTGTTCATTTATTTACACATATAAACACACTTAACACTCATCTACCCATTGTTGAGTTAAGGGTTGAATTTTCCATCCTTTGTTTTCTAACCATATGCATGTACAGTAGATGGCAGTATTGTCCTGTTTAAGAGTGTCACAACATTGCTGTTTAAGGCAGACGAATTGCTTTACGGTAGACGAAAACAGACTGCTGTTGTTGTGTGTTGTATTACCGCGCTGGGAGGATGTTAATGAAACGGCCTAACAATAAAACCACATAAGAAACCAAGAACTCGCCCTTGATCATTCTGACCTTTATAACGTCATTTGGGCAGACACGCTATTTATACACGTCACTCAGGTCCGCATGGAGCTGGAGGGGGCGTGGCCTCCAGCTCCGCCTGAATTTCGGGAGAAAAATTTTTCCCGGGGCAGGTGCTGAATTTCGGGAGTCTCCCGGGAAATCCGGGAGGGTTGGCAAAACAGGCCCAGAGCATAATACTACCACCACCATGCTTGACGGTAGGTATGGTGTCCCTGGGATTAAAGGCCTCACCTTTTCTCCTCCAAACATATTGCTGGGTATTGTGGCCAAACAGGCTTCAATAAGACCTTCCTCCAGAAGGTCTTATTTTTGTCCATGTGATGAAAAACTGGTGCTTTACAGAGAGTAAATGGGACAATGAAAAAGGAGGATTTTCAGTAGAACCATAATAAATTCATAAAAGAAGCAAACTTCATGAATGTTTCTTTGTGACTAACAAGTACGTGCTCCAATCACTCTATCAAATAAAAGTTGTAGAAACGATTGGAAACTCAAGACAGCCATGACATTATGTTCTTAACCTGTTATATCCTGGTCCCTACACACCTTGTAAAAAGAGCTCAGCAGCGCATGCACTTTTTTGCGTGGGATGAAAAGATAAATGATAAATAAATGGGTTGTACTTGTATAGCGCTTTTCTACCTTCAAGGTACTCAAAGCGCTTTGACACTACTTCCACATTCACACACACATTCACACACTGATGGAGGGAGCTGCCATGCAAGGTGCTAACCAGTGAAGTGTCTTGCTCAGAACACAACAGACGTGACGAGGTTGGTACTAGGTGGGGATTGAAGCAGGGACCCTCGGGTTGCGCCACGCCGTCCCCAAGACGCCCCAAAAGAGCACAGCTCCCTCCCCCTATTCTCAGCACATTCTACAGAGGCACTGACCGACAGCATCTCTGTCTGGACTAGAGCCTGCACTGCCTCAGACTGGAAGTCTCTCCAGAGAGTGGTGAGGACGGCAGAAAAGATCATCAAGACTCCTCTTCCTCCTATCCAGGAGATCGCAAAAAGCTGCTGCCTGACCAGACCTCAGAAAATCTGTAAAGACTCCTCCCACCCAGGACTGTTTTCACTGCTGGACTCTAGAAAGAGGTTCCGCAGCCTCCGAAGCAGAACCTCCTTGTTCTGTAACAGCTTCTTCCCTCAGGCCGTAAAACTCTTGAACGAATCATAAATAAATTGTCCCCTCAACTCCCCCCAAAATGGGTGTAACGGTACGTTTATTTGTATTGAACTGTTTCGGTACGGTATGAGGGTGTATCGAACGAGTTTGTATTCTAAAGTCTTAACAAGCTGCTCTGCTTTCTGCCTCTGTCTGAGCAGTGAGCACCCAGCATTGTCCCGCCCACACAACCATCTGATTGGTTACATACAAAGCCAATCAGTAGTGCAGGGGTAGGGAACCTATGGCTCTAGAGCCGGATGTGGCTCTTTTGATGACTGCATCTGGCTCTCGGATAAATCTGAGCACACATTGCTTAACAGGATAAGTAATGAATAATTCCACTTGTAATCACAGTGTTAAAAACAACGTTCAAAATATAAAACATTCTCATGCATTTTTATGTTCAAGAAGTTGCGTTAATGGTAAGAAGTAATTTATTTATTATTGGTTAGTGTGGGGTTCTTCAGACCACCAAGAGCCTGTTTTAGGGTTACAATATTGTTTTATTTTATTTTTCTCTCAGTTGCTTTCCAGCAATTGTCTTTTTCTCTTTCGTCCTCACTCGCGCTCTGGCTCCAGCCCCAACCCCAACCCTGTCTCTCCTCCTGGCCGCTGCTTATAACAGAGCGACAGGTGATTAGATAAAAAGGCCCAGGTGGGCCTTCTACGCACCTGTCGCTGATTTCGAGGCCGGTCCTGGCAACATCCCGCTTTGCTGCAGGCCCGCAGGCCACGCCCCCTCCACAGTTAGCTTCAGAATAACAATGTTATTACAAAGAATAAGAGACTTATTATACTCTGGAAATGTTGGTCTTACTTAAAAATGCACGCGTTTAGTTGTGTTCGGTGTTAAAAAAATATTATACGGCTCTTAGGGAAATACATTTTAAAATATTTGGCTTCTTGGCTCTCTCAGCCAAAAAGGTTCCCGACCCCTGCAGTAGTGCGTATTCAGAGCGATGTAACAGCCAATCAGCAGTGCGTATTCCGAACGCATGTTGCAAACGCTTCGTACCCTCCCCAAATTATAAAAAAACCACTTTCCAGTCACAACTATTACAAACATCACTATGAGCCCAGTTGACATTCTAGAAAATTAAACTGCGGCTCAGCTCGCTCACAGCTCTGGCTTGAGGTGATGTGAAGGCTAATTAGCTTTTAGCGTTACGTTAGCTCATTTTGCTGTGTGTGTGTCTGCGTGTTATTTCACATGAACTAACATGAACTCCATAGATTTTCAGGATCCATCAATCAATCAATCAATGTTTATTTATATAGCCCCAAATCACAAATGTCTCAAAGGGCTGCACAAATCATTACGACTACAACATCCTCGTAAGAACCCACAAAAGGGCAAGGAAAACTCACACCCAGTGGGCAGGGAGAATTCACATCCAGTGGGACGCCAGTGACAATGCTGACTATGAGAAACCTTGGAGAGGACCTCAGATGTGGGCAACCCCCCCCCCCTCTAGGGGACAACATGGGATGAGTAGTCTCTCCTATTGCAATTGTACTATTTTTCAGCTATTGCAGGGGTCGGGAACCTTTTTGGCTGAGAGAGCCATGAAAGCCAAATATTTCAAAATGTTTTTCCGTGAGAGCCATATCATATTATTTAACACTGAATACAACTAAATGTGTGCATTTTTAAGTAAGACCAACATTTTTAGAGTATAATAAGTCTCTTATTCTTTTTAATAACATTGTTATTCTGAAGCTAACCAATAATAAACTAAATACTTCTTACTATTATTGCGACTTCTTGAACATGTGCGGTAGAAAACGGATGGATGGGTTAAAATGAATGAGAATGTTTTATATTTTGAACGCTGTGGTTACCAGCGGAATTGTTCTTTTCTTATCGTGTTAAGCAATGTTAGCTAATATTTATATGAGAGCCAGACGCAGTCATCAAAAGAGCCGCATCTGGCTCGAGAGCCATAGGTTCCCTACCCCTGTCTCATATGGTCCCCTAGTGTCCAAATAACTCTTAATTAAGTCTTTGTTACTTAGAATATGTTCCCCATACTGAAGTGTTACCAATATTTTTTAACAATATGGATTGAACTTTCACAGTATCATGTTAGACCCGCTCCACATCCATTGCTTTCGGTCCCCTAGAGGGGGGGGGGTTGCCCACATCTGAGGTCCTCTCCAAGGTTTCTCATAGTCACTGGCGTCCCACTGGATGTGAATTCTCCCTGCCCACTGGGTGTGAGTTTTCCTTGCCCTTTTGTGGGTTCTTCCGAGGATGTTGTAGTCGTAATGATTTGTGCAGTCCTTTGAGACATTTGTGATTTGGGGCTATATAAATAAACATTGATTGATTGAACAGTGAATACAACTAAATGTGTGCATTTTAAAGTTAGACCAACATTTTTAGAGCATAATAAGTCTCTTATTCTTGTTATTAACATTGTTATTCTGGAGCTAACAAATAATAAATAAAATACTTCTTACCATTAATGCAACTTCTAGGATTGATGGAATAAAACGCATGAGAATGTTTTTCAATTTGAACGTTATTTTTAACCTTGTGATTACCAGCCGAATCATTCATTACTTATCGTGTTAAGCAACGTCAGTTAAGATTTACCTGAGAGCCAGATGCAGTCATCAAAAGAGCCACATCTGGCTCTAAAGCCGCAGGTTCCCTACCCCTGAGCTATAGTTACATTAATCAGTAATGTAGCAGCCTCGTTTTGAATGGCAGCGTCCCTGCTATCACATTTTGACAAAAAATATAACAATTACATAATGCTGTAATAAATTAAGCATGCTGAGTTGACTTGAAACTGTTTAATGTTGCACTTTTTAAATGTAGAAGAAAGGTTTTGTCATTTTATTTAATCAAAGCAACAACTTGAGGCAATGTGGATTAACGTGGGCAGAAGGATCATAGTGTTCCCAATGTTAAAAGGATAAAGCCATTGTTTACAAATTTGGTAAATAAATAACAAAAAAATTAATATTTTGTTGTTTTCTTACTGTACCGAAAATGAACCGAACCGTGACCTCTAAACCGAGGTATGTACCGAACCGACATTTTTGGGGCGGCATAGCTCGGTTGGTAGAGCGGCTGTGCCAGCAACTTGAGGGTTGCAGGTTCGATTCCCGCTTCCGCCATCCTAGTCACTGCCGTTGTGTCCTTGGGCAAGACACTTTACCCACCTGCTCCCAGTGCCACCCACACTGCTTTAAATGTAACTTAGATATTGGGTTTCACTATGTAAAGCGCTTTGAGTCCCTAGAGAAAAGCGCTATATAAATATAATTCACTTCACTTCACTTTGTGTACCGTTACACCCCTAATTAACTCGCTGTAATAAAAAAGACAATATAACATACATCCATAAACGTGGATGCATGTGAAAAAGTGCAATATATTTATCCGTACAGTAATCTATTTATTTATTAATATTTATTATTTATTTAATAATATATGCACCTTATTGCTTTTTTTTATTTTTTATTTATCCCGCACTACCATGAGTTTATGTAACGAAATGTGTGTGCCAAAGTTCACTAGACCCTCGCCATCTTCTTTCAAAAAAAAAATAAAAAAATAGTACATTCGGAGTAAATACACGAACAAAGAGGACTCACCCAACTCCACCAGCTCAGCAGATATGGCTTTACCGATGCCAGTCGCTCCTCCGGTCACAATTGCAACTTTGTGCTCGAACAAGCCCGGTCTGAAGACACTACGGCCCGCCATGTTTGTTTGTGTTCCCGCTGCCCGGATACTTCCGGCGCCACCTGCTGGGGAGGAAAAAAAATACTGCAGCACTTCCGGAATTAGTACTTTAATGATTCCTTCAGGAATTTTAAAATATATATTTATAAATTATACCCCCCCTATCAAGGTTTAAGTCTGCAGGTGTTTCATTCCTCTCCTGATAGTCAACAATTAGTAGAAATAGTGTAATAATAATAATAATAGATTTTATCCGCAAAAAAAAAAAACACTTTACGTTGAGCAAACCACCTCAAAGTGCCACAGTGTAAAAAAAATAGTAATAATAATAAAAATAAATAAAATATAAAACAGCATTCATGTCTACAAAAAGCCTTTTTTAAAAGCATCCACAGTCTGTGGCGCCCTCAGGTGGTCAGGGAGAGCTTTCCACAGACTTTCCATAGTTCCTAGCTATGTCCGTGGAGGTTAGAGGAGGATTTGGGGGTGAGCAGTTCTTTAAGGTAGAGGGGGGAGGCACTGGTGGGTTAGGAGGGAGATTTTGCATTCAATCCTGAGAGGAACCGGATTTGAGTTGGTGTGATGTGGTCATGTTTCCGCACTCTCATCAGGATCCCCGCAGCACTATTTTGTATGTATCACATACAAGTAGTATATATATAACAAAAGCTATGAATTTCTGTGGCGACTTGTCCAGGGTGTGCGCTGCCTTCCGCCCGACTGCAGCTGAGATAGGCGCCAGCGACCCCACAAGGGAATAAGCGGTAGGAAATGGATGGACACAAAAAGGTATTTTAGACGAGCGCAGAACATATTTTTCAAAAGTTAATACAGAAACTATATGAAAATGAACAGAAAAACTTGTCAAATTTGCCCCTTTTTTGTTTGACCAATAGCTACCATCCATCCATTTTTCTACCGCTTGTCCCTTTTGGGGTCGCGGTGATTCGCTGGAGCCTATCTCGGGCAGAAGGCGGAGTACACCCTGGACAAGTTGCCATCTCCTACCATCCATCCATTTCCTACCGCTTATTCCCATTGGGGTCGCTGGAGCCTATCTCAGCTACAATCGGGCGGAAGGCAGGGCACACCCTGGACAAGTTGTCACCTCATACCATGTTAAATATAAAAAAAATAAATAAGATTAGAACGAGGTTTCCTTAGCAGAACCACCAGGTTCTGTACCAGCTTCTTACCTCAGACCATAAAACTGATCTTGAACGCATCATAATAATCCCCTCAAAAAAGGATTAACTGGCTGGACTATAAAGACAATATAACATACATCCATAAACATGGATGCATGTACTAAAATGCAATATATTGATCTGTACAGTAAGCTATTTATATCTGCACCTTATTGCTCTTTTATCCTGCACTAACACTAACTAATGCAACAAACTTTTCTTGTCTGTACTGTAAAGTTGACATTTGAATGACAATAAAATGAAGTTTAAGTCTCTAAATGTAAGATGTTTTCATTGTGCAAACACTGCTTCTTCTAAATCCCACTGGGAGAAAGCGACAATTTCCCTATTAATTTGAGCGAGGATGAAAGATTCGTGGATGAGGAAATTTAGAGTGAAGGACTAGGAAAATGAAAAGAAAAAGGCGAGGGCAGTGGGAGCGATTCAGATGTTATTAAGACACATTTATTAGGATAATTCTGGAAAATCCCGTATCTGCTTGTGTTCCTAGGGTGATTATATGGTACCTGGAAGTTGGAGGGGTGTGGTGACCACAAGTGTCTCTGGTGGGAGGACGCAAGCTCCGTTCATGTCTATGGTAAGAGCAGACTTATCACCACAATTTTCTCACCGAAACCTGCCGGTTGACATGTGGTCGGGAACCATGTTCGCTGGACCGCTCTGTTCCATAGTAAAGCTTCACCTTCGGGAATGTAAACAAGGAAACACCGGTTGTGTTTGTGTTGTTAAAGGGAGCTGCACTACACCGCTTCCCAGCTACATCTTTCTTCTTTGACGTCTCCATTATTAATTGAACAACTTGCAAAAGATTCAGCAACACAGATGTCCAGAACACTGTGTAATTATGCGATTAAAGCAGACGACTTAAAGCTTGGATCGGGCTGGAAAAAAAATGTCCGCTACAATACGAGACGTTTTCAACAGGATACTTCGCACAAAATTTAAAATTGCAATTTAGTAAACTAAAAAGGCCGTATTGTCATGTGTTGCAATGTTAATATTTCATCATTGATATATAAACTATCAGACTGTGTGGGTCTCAGTAGGCCTTTAAGTCATGTAATGTCATTTTTGCTGCAAACATTTTGAACTCACTTGTAATAAAATAAAAAAATGGACGCAAAGTTCCACTCCAGACAGCTTTATTGTTGGATGTTGAGACCATGTCCAGGTTGGTTCATTTATGAAAACAAAGTCCCAAAACCTCCAGTGATTATCTCATGACTTTACTGGTCCTTCAACTCCTTCAGTCTCCTGATGGCAGACTTGACTGTGACGGCAGAAGTTGTGCTGGGGGAAAAACACACCGTTATTTCCATGAATACAATACTTTGTGTACATGACACTAAACTGATACTATACTTCTGCTTCTTGCAAGGACAAAACTATACAAGATCAAACAATCAAAAAGATTCTTCCCCAGGTGCATATAGCTCCGTGCAATCTAACCATGCAACTACAGAGTGCTTTGAAGGCACGTTCAGGCTGCCAGGAGTGCTTTACTGTCAACTCAGAGGCAGTCTTGCTCAACTTCAAAACATTTATCAAGATCAGGGGTGTCTGAAGAGCCGCTAGCAATTTTTTTTAATCCTTAAAAATGCAAAGAGAAAAAAAAAGTGTGATGAAGGAGCAAACAGCTGTGATGTAATGTGAAAAAGTTAAAATGTTGGCGCTAAATGTTGTTCGTAACAGGCGATACCAATCAAGTTTTAACTGTAAATCTTTTGATTTTTTTTTTTGAGTACTATCTACAGTTAAACAACGTTTTATTGCATTCAGTTGGCACTAAACAGTCAATAGTACACAGTAACTGAAAAAACCCCAAAAAAACTAACATATATACAATTCATTAAAATCCTTTTTGGCCTCTAGGTCTTCCTGTGTTCAAGGACTTATCTGAATTTGTAAACCAAAAAAAAAAAAAAAAAAATCAATCTAATCATTTTAGTACCAATCATACTCATTTTTACCCTTGATGGCACGACCAATTTGTTATCACCAGGAAGGATGAGATCACCTACCTAGCTTCCATTCTAGAGGCTAATCTTTCCTGTGATAAAATGGCAACCAAGGTGATCAAAAAGGTCAACCAAAGAACGAGATTCCTCTACAGAATCTCCTCTCTGGTCAACAAAAGCACCTTGAGGATTCTAGCGGGAACTCTCATTCAACCCTTCTTCCATTACGCTTGCACCTCCTGGTACCCCAGCACCTCCAAAACCCTCAAATCTAGACTCCAAACATCCCAGAATAAGCTAATCTGGTTACTTTTAGACCTCCACCCCAGATCACACCTCAATCCAACCCACTTCTCCAAAGTGGGCTGGCTCAGGGTGGAGGACAGAGTCAAACAACTTGCACTGAGCCTGGTCTATAAAATCCGCTACACCTCCTTGATACCGAAGTACATGTCAAACTACTTCCTTAACGTAAATGACCGCCATAACCACAACACCAGGGGGAGCTCCACAAACCACGTTAAACCCAGATTCCGATCTAACAAAGGTCTTAACTCATTCTCTTTCTATGCCACATCAATGTGGAATGCACTCCCAACAGGTATAAAAGTAAGTGCATCTCTATCCTCCTTCAAAACCGCACTAAAACAACACCTCCAGGCAACTTCAACACTTTACTAATACCCATCTCCCCGGATTATAAACAACTCAAATGTACTTCTAATGTATATACTTGTTCTTATGCTATGTGAACTCACTATGTTCTCTGCTGGCTGTACATATCCTACTAAATAAGACCTACACTGTTTCAATGTCCACATTTCTCTGTTGATGCAATTGTTGATGACTGAAGTTCTGATATCAACCAAAGCTCCTCATCCCACCCCCCGGATTGTAAATAATGTAAATAATTCAATGTACATACTATGATGATTAACTTGTGTGATGACTGTATTATGCTGACAGTATATATTTGTACCATGAATTGATTAACGTGGACCCCGACTTAAACAAGTTGAAAAACTTATTGGGGTGTTACCATTTAGTGGTCAATTGTACGGAATATGTACCGAACTGTGCAATCTACTAGTAAAAGTATCAATCAATCAATCAATCAATCAAAAAGGACCCTCTTATGTTACCTTCTCTCAACTTATCTACTTCTTAATTTCCTGTTAATAGCCGATTACTTTTCATCAGCACTTTTTAATCTTTACTAAGCACTTAATTATTCTGTTTTAGACAGCTTAACGTGTAGTTTATCTAACAGCGTACCTGCACCTGCTTGTTCTCGGTTTAGCATCCCAAGCCCCACCCTCCAGTGATAATGTTACTTAATACTTATGTGGCTTTTTTGCCGTAATGGAGGCAATTATCTTAAAATGTATGGAGATACACAAGTAGCATTTAGGGGGAATAAAAAATATGATATTAGCCAGCGGTTAACAGCTTTTGTGATCGACACTGATAGCCATGAATTGGCAATGGTGATCGTGTACATTTAAGAAGTGAAGTGAATTATATTTATATAGCGCTTTATCTCTATTGACTCAAAGCGCTTTACATAGTGAAATTTTTACATTCAAACCAGTGTGGGTGGCACTGGGGGCAGGTGAGTAAAGTGTCTTGCACAAGGACACAACAGCAGTGACTAGGATGGCGGAAGTTGCTGGCACAGCTGCTCTACCAACCAAACTATAATGCCCCTAGAAAATTGTCTGATATTTATGCTAATAAAGCTTACAAGCAAGCTGTTTTTTTTCTTCAAAACAAAATATCATAATCGGTTTTGAAAGTGAACAATATCGAAATGGCCCTTTCATCCTTTGATTTGTCAGTGGAAAATAGGTATTTTGAAGATGTATTTTTGCAACAAAACATCTAAAGCTAATATATTAACATACTGCACAGGGCACCATCTTGGAAAAAAATATCACAAGTAGTAAAAACCCATTGAAACGTGTACATGACTGAT
Source organism: Nerophis ophidion (assembly GCF_033978795.1). Lineage (NCBI taxonomy): Eukaryota > Metazoa > Chordata > Actinopteri > Syngnathiformes > Syngnathidae > Nerophis > Nerophis ophidion. The sequence goes on from NC_084638.1 coordinate 836,639, forward strand.
ATCCATCCAATTTCTACCGCTTATTCCCTTTGGGGTCGCTGGTGCCTATCTATCTCAGCTACAATCGGGCGGAAGGCGGGGTACATCCTGGACAAGTCGCCACCTCATCGCAGGGCCAACACAGATAGACAGACAATATTCTCACCCACATTCACACACTAGTACAGGTGTAGGGAACCTGTGGCTCTTTTGATGACTGCACCTGGCTCTCAGACAAATCTTAGCTGACATTGCTTAACACGATAAGGAATAATTCCGCTGGTAATCGCAGTGTCAAAAATAACATTCAAAATATAAAACATTCTCATGCATTTCCATCCATCCATCCGGTTTCTACTGCACCTGTTCAAGAAGTCGCATTAATGGCAAGAAGTATTTTTTTAAATTTTTGGTTAGCCTCAGAATAACAATGTTATTAAAAATAATAAGAGACTTATACTCTAAAAATGTTGGTCTTTCTTAAAAATGCACGCATATAATTGTATTCGGTGTTAAAAAAATAAATTAAATGGCTCTCACGGAAATACTTTTAAAAATATTTGGCTTGTATGGCTCTCTCAGCCGGGCTTCACGGTGGCAGAGGGGTTAGTGCGTCTGCCTCACAATACGAAGGTCCTGCAGTCCTGGGTTCAAATCCAGGCTCGGGATCTTTCTGTGTGGAGTTTGCATGTTCTCCCCGTGAATGCGTGGGTTCCCTCCGGGTACTCCGGCTTCCTCCCACTTCCAAAGACATGCACCTGGGGATAGGTTGATTGGCAACACTAAATGGTCCCTACTGTGTGAATGTTGTCTGTCTATTTGTGTTGGCCCTGCGATGAGGTGGCGACTTGTCCAGGGTGTAACCCACCTTCCGCCCGATTGTAGCTGAGATAGGCGCCAGCTCCCCCCGCGACCCCATAGAGGGAGTAAGCGGTAGAAAATGGATGGATGGGCTTTCTCAGCCAAAAAGGTTCCTGACCCCTGCACTAGTATATGGGAAAAAAACTGAAAGACCAAAGGGCGTGTATAATTTTTTTCTCTTTGGATTTTGTTTGACCTACAAGACATATCTCATGTGGTTGCTTAAAATTATATATAAACTAAGTGATATTATAGTAGAAGAATCAGAATAGTTTTTATTGCCATTGTTTGAAAACGGGTTCACAAACTAGGATTTTTTTTACTGCAATGGTGCAACATAAAACACAGAATAAGTAATAAAAATGAGTTGTAACTGAGCTATCAGATCTTAGTGAATTAGACTTCATATTAAATTCATATCAACATTTTTCAGACTAAAAAAACTCAATTAGCACCTATAAATATATTACGACTTCCTTTTAATGTCATTTAAATTTGAACTTTACAGTACAGATAACAACAACATTTTGTCGCATTAGCTCGTTGTAATACAAGATAAAAGAGCAATAAGGTGCAGATGTAAATAAATAGATTACTGTACAGATAAATATATTGCACTTTAGCATTTGCATCCATGTTTATGGATGTATGTTATATTGTCTTTATATTCCAGCTAGTTAAACCATTTTGGGGGGGAATAGAGGGAATTATTATGATGCGTTCAAGAGTCAAACTTAACATTCAGCAGGACAGATGCTACTTACTTGTAAGTCCAGGCCCCTCCGGCCACGGTCTTCATGCAGGACCCGCAGTGCCAGATACCCACAGCCTTCCTCTTCATCTTGGTCTGCATTTAACACATCAGAAGAATCCATACATTTAATCGCAAACATAAAACGATGACAATCACCATGCTATCAATTCCGCTGCGTCTAACAATCGTCACACTCTAAAAGCTTACCTTCCCACAGAAAGAGCAGGTGTATTTAGCGTGCTGGGAGATTTCTATTTTCTTCACCATCTTCCTCAGCGATGCGCCATAACGCGTGCCATATTTACCAACGATCCCCACCTTCTTGGTGCGCTTGGCCTGTGGAGGAACACACATTACAGCAATTGAATGAACAAATGTGACAACACACCAGACATCACAAATTGATAGTATTAGGTCAAAAAATATTTGGGGAAATCGGCTTTTAACTGCTAAATTGTTTAGACTAGGGCTGGGCGATATATGGAATGGACTCGATTAGGGCTGGGCGATATATCGATATATCTCAGGTTTGTCTCTGTGCGATATAGAAAATGACTATATCGTAATAGGGCTTCACGGTGGAAGAGGGGTTAGTGCGTCTGCCTCACAATACGAAGGTCCTGCAGTCCTGGGTTCAAATCCAGGCTCGGGATCTTTCTGTGTGGAGTTTGCATGTTCTCCCCGTGAATGCGTGGGTTCCCTCCGGGTACTCCGGCTTTCTCCCACTTCCAAAGACATGCACCTGGGGATAGCTTAATTGGCAACACTAAATTGGCCCTAGTGTGTGAGTGTTGTCTGTCTATTTGTGTTGGCCCTGTGATGAGGTGGCGACTTGTCCAGGGTGTACCCCGCCTTCCGCCCGATTGTAGCTGAGATAGGCGCCCGCGCCCCCCGCGACCCCAAAAGGGAATAAGCGGTAGAAAATGGATGGATGGATATATCGTAATATTCGATTATATGTTCTCACACCGTTGCTTTAAGTTGCGTGCATTACATTACTGGCGTGTCCCACTACTTCTCGTCTCCTTCTCACAGACGGAAAATAAGCCCGCCTTCTTACATATGACACATACTGTTGCGCATGTAGCGTCACACGCTCTCGCCGAGAGCTAACGTTAGCATGGCTAACGTTAGCTGAGGCAGGTCGAGTTGCATTTAGCTGCGTGCATCACACAACAGGCGCTTCTCACTCCTCCTCGTCTCTCATTCTGACAGATACGGAAAACAAGCCCGCCTTCTTACATGCGTCAGAACTCTCGCCGATCAGAGTTAGCAGCATGGCTAACGTTAGCTGAGGCAGGTCGAGCGAGCGGAGCTTGTGACAATACAAGAGAGAGATGGTGCGAAACTTATCACAAATGGAGAGGAAGAACAATAAATGGCCAACATAAAGAGCAGGGGGTCCATCATCTGGCGGTGGTTTGGCTTCAAGTGGGAAGATATTCAGCAGACAACAGCAATATGCTGTTCAATGTACGTACTATGATGATTAACCTGTGTGATGACTGTATTATGCTAATAGCATGTATTTGTACCATCAATCAATCAATGTTTACTTATATAGCCCTAAATCACTAGTGTCTCAAAGGGCTGCACAAACCACTACGACATCCTCAGTAGGCCCACATAAGGGCAAGGAAAACTCACACCCAATGGGACATCGGTGACAATAATGACCCAGTGGGACGTCGGTGACAATGATGACTATGAGAACCTTGGAGAGGAGGAAAGCAATGGATGTCGAGCGGGTCTAACATGATACTGTGAAAGTTCAATCCATGAATTGATTAACGTGGACCCCAACTTAAACAAGTTGAAAAACTTATTGGGGTGTTACCATTTAGTGGTCAATTGTACGGAATATGTACTGTACTGAGCAATCTACTAATAAAAGCATCAATCAATCATGCAAAGTATGCAGCAGAAGCGTTACTACAAAATGTAGCAACATCATTAATTTGTTCTTTCATTTAAAAAGTCACCCGTGAGAGAATGAAAACTATTTAATAAATACAGTTTTGGTCAATTGACTTAGTTGTGATTTCCCTCTCTGCATGAAAGTTTAAAAGGAGCATATATTAATGCAGTATGAAGAAGAATGTTTTAAAGTAGACACATAGAATCATCATCACATCCAGAAGTACGCGGATGACACAGCCATCGTCGGGTGCATCAGGGACGGCAGGAGTTTCGGAACCTGGTGAGGGACTTTGTTGTCTGGTGCCACACCAACCTCTTGCAGCTCAATCCGTCAAAGACCAAGGAGCTGGTCATTGACTTTGGGAGGTCGAGTCCACGGTCACAACCTATTGTGATCGAGGGAGTTGAGGTACAGACCGTGGACTAATTCAAATACCTCGGGGTTTGGGTGGACAATAAGCTGGACTGGACTGTTAACACGGACCACCAGTACAAGAAAGGACAGAGCAGGCTGTACTTCCTCAGGAGACTGCACTCCTTCAACATTTGTAGAAAACTCCTGTGGATGTACTACCTGTCTGTGGTTGCCAGTGTTCTGTTCTACATGGTAGTGTGCTGGGGGGGGGGGCAGGACATCTAAGGACAGCCCCAGACTTGAGAAACTGATCAGGCGGGCCGGTTCTACAATCGGAATGAAACTGGACACATTGGTGACGGTGGCAGAGAAGAGGACTGTGGACAAACTAGTGAGCATCCTGGATGATGCCAGTCACCCTCTGCATAGTGTTATCAGTAGCCAGAGGAGCCTGTTCAGTGCCAGACTGCTTCATCCCAAGTGCAGGACTAATAGACTCAAAAACTCCTTTGTCCCACACGCCATTAGACTGTACAACTCCTCTCTGGGACGGGGGGTAGGGGGGTATTGGGACGGCATAGCTCGGTTGGTAGAGTGGCCGTGCCAGCAACTTGAGGGTTGCAGGTTCGATTCCCGCTTCCGCCACCCTAGTTACTGCCGTTGTGTCCTTGGGCCAGACACTTTACCCACCTGCTCCCAGTGCCACCCACACTGGTTTAAATGTAACTTAGATATTGGGTTTCACTATGTAAAGCGCTTTGAGTCACTAGAGAAAAGCGCTATATAAATATAATTCACTTCACTTCACTATTAGGATGACAGGGGATGCAAAACATTAACAGTGCAATACATTTTCATAACATGGTCACTACTGCCTACTTTGTCTTGTTATATTCTTATTTTACTGTTATATTGTTATTCCCATTGTCTTTATTCTTTTTGTAATATTTCTCTATTTTGTTTCCTTTTAAACCCCCATTATTTACTGTGGTGCAAAATAAGTACAAAACAGCACCAGGGGGTTGCAAACTCAATTAGGTATCTAAAATACAATACAATATATATATATACATATAAATATAAATAAAGTGCAAAACCTTAGGCTCACACAAGTTCAGTAAATACAATTAGGTAAATAATTACAATTAGAACCATTCTCACATGAGACTAGTCAAAACGAGTGACGTCATAATACTGCGACGGCTAGTTAGCCCGGCTAACCCGATTTAATCTAACCCAGCACCAGCGCTTAGACATTATAGAGACATTTTGGTACATTTTTAATATAGTATATTTGTAGTTATTTAGGGCTGCAGTGTGTTGCAAACGTTGCACCTCACAGGCTATTCGTGCCGTTACGCGCGAAAGGCAGCCATTTTTTTTTTGTATGTGAGTGACACACAAAACTATTTCATCTACTGACGGTAGCTTTTAAACAACACATATATACGGCAAGGCAATGTTTAAAATGTCAGGGAGCTCTCGGATACGACATATTATACATTGGCAGCCTAGAAATTGATAGATTGACACAGATTCGACAAGGGACGTTCAGACTTACCATCGTTTCAGTGGAGACGTCGATCCAAAGAGGAAGTACACACTGCGCAGGCGCGATTTACCAGCTTTTGGTGCATTGTGGGAATGTGTGTTTAACCTTTGACGTCCTAATTCATGCATTAAAAAAATCAAATAAATCAAAATAATGTACATATATGCATTATTTCAAGCATGTTTGTAGCAGAACATAAAAAAAAATTGTACGTTCTCTTGTTCGTGTTGGTCGGTAACTAAGGGCGCTGTAGTGAATGTGCGCACGCGCGGTGGGGGCAATGGCCATCAACATCTCCTCTGCCGAGTTCAAATGTTTGTCCATTTATGTTACAACGCTCCGGTTTGTCCGCGAATAGCTTTCATTTTGGATGTACTGTGTTTATTTTTTGTACGTATGCAAGTGACGGTGCCTGCCATGAAGCTAACACGCAAGCAGGTTCTCACCGAAGCCAAGGCCCCCGACTTGGAAAGCGTGAGGAAATTGAACTGCTGGTGAGTGCTCAATGAAAAATACTATGACGTAAGCAAATGGACAGATGACGTCACCTTTAAGGTTGTGTTGACTTTCTTGTAGGGGATGTAAACTGACCGATGTGAGTATGAACACGTGTACTTATTCTTGCTTTATAACCAAATGATGAAACCATCCTTGTCCAAAACCATGTTATATGTTATATCTGCACTCTTTATTCTCCAGATTTCTATTCTATCTCAAATGCCAAATATTGAAGTGCTCACACTAAGGTGGGTTACATCATTTTCTGACAGATTTATAGGCACGAGTTGGGAAATTGTGTTAGATGTAAATATAAACGGAATACAATGATTTGCAAATCATTTTCAACCCATATTCACTACAAAGACAAGATATTTGATGTTCAAACTCATAAACTTTGTTTTTGTTTTTGCAAATAATCAGTAACTTAGAATTTCATGGCTGCAACAGGTGCCAAAGTAGTTGGGAAAGGGCATGTTCACCACTGTGTTACATCACCTTTTCTTTTAACAACACTCAATAAACGTTTGGGAACTGAGGAAACTAATTGTTGAAGCTTTAAAAGTGGAATTCTTTCCCATTCTTGTTTTATGTAGAGCTTCAGTCCTTCAACAGTCCGGGGTCTCCGCTGTCGTATTTTACGCTTCATAATGCGCCACACATTTTCCATGGGAGACAGGTCTGGACTGCAGGCGGGTTAGAAAGTACCCGCACTCTTTTTTTTACAAAACCACACTGTTGTAACACGTGCTGAATGTGGCTTGGCATTGTCTTGCTGAAATAAGCAGGGGCGTCCATGAAAAAGATGCCAGCATATGTTGTTCCAAAACCTGTATGTACCTTTCAGCATCAATGGTGCCTTCACATATGTGTAAGTTACCCATTTCTTGGGCACTAATGCACCCCCATACCATCACAGATGCTGGCTTTTCAACTTTGCGTCGATAACAGTCTGGATGGTTCGTTTCCCCTTTGGTCCGGATGACACGATGTCGAATATTTCCAAATACAATTTGAAATGTGGACTCGTCAGACCCCAGAACACTTTTCCACTTTGCATCAGTCCATCTTAGATGATCTCAGGCCCAGAGAAGCCGACGGCGTTTCTGGATGTTGTTGATAAATGGCTTTCGCTTTGCATAGTAGAGCTTTAACTTGCACTTACAGATGTAGCGACCAACTGTATATAGTGACTGTTTTTCTGAAGTGTTCCTGAGCCCATGTGGTGATATCCTTTTAAGATTGATGTCAGTTTTTGATACAGTGCTGTCTGAGGGATGGAAGGTCACGGTCATTCAATGTTGGTTTCCGGCAAAGCTGCTTATGAGGAGTGATTTCTCCAGATTCTCTGAACCTTTTG
>NC_084638.1:853917-913565 GCF_033978795.1 Nerophis ophidion
ATATCGCTGGGTATTGTGGCCAAACAGGCTTCAATAAGACCTTCCTCCAGAAGGTCTTATTTTTGTCCATGTGATGAAAAACTGGTGCTTTACAGAGAGTAAATGGGACAATGAAAAAGGAGGATTACCGTATTTTTCGGACTATAAATTGCAGTTTTTTTCATAGTCTGGCCGGGGGTGAGACATATACTCTAGAGCATGGGTGTCAAACTTGGCCCGCCGTGTAATTTAATTTGACCCTTGAGGCAATATCAACCCTTGAGGCAATATCAATTTAGCATTAGAGCTGGCCCGCTGGTGTTATACAGCGTTGGTGCCGCTGTAACACCACATTCACCGCTAATACTCATACTTGCCAACCCTCCTCATTTTCCCGATACACTCCCGAAGTTCAGTGCCCCTCCCGAAAATCTCCCGGGGCAACCATTCTCCCAAATTTCTACCGATTTACACCTGGACAACTATATTGGGGGCGTGCATTTAAGGCACTGCCTTTAACGTTGTCTACAACCTGTCGTCACGTCCGCTTTTCCTCCTTACGAACAGCGTTTCACGTAATATTTGTGGCTTTTACACACACACACACACACAAAAATGAATGCAAGGCATACTTGGTCAACAACCATACAGGTCACACTGAGGGTGGCCGTATAAACAACTTTAGCACTGTTACAAATATGCGCCACACTGTGAACCCACACCAAACAAGAATGACAAACACATTTCGGGTGAACATCCGCACCGTAACACAACAGAACAAATACCCAGAAACCCTTGCAGCACTAACACTTCCGGGAAACTTCCAGCAAACTGACCAATAATTAACGTTTTATTCATGCATTTTCTCTTGTTACTTCAAGGCTTGAATGTTTGGTTCAGTCATTATTGTTATTTTATTTTGAAATGTATTATTAGCCTGTGGAAAAAATGTGATATTTACCTCAGAAGATTGCAGATAGAAAAAAAGACATAACATTTATATTTAAATTTTATTTGATATGCCATTGATATTCTTTTAATTATTATTATTTGAAACTGGATTTTGCATGTCACTATAAAGTTATATAAGCCTTGCTTGTTCAATATTTAATGCAACACTTGTTTGGGTCCCTATTAAAAGGTTCATTTGTTCAACCTTGGCCCGCGGCTTTGTTCCGTTTGAAATGTTGGCCCACTCTGTATTTGAGTCCGACACCCCTGCTCTAGAGCGACTTGTGTGTGAAATTATTAACACATTACCGTAAAATATTAAATAATAATATTTATCTAATTCGCGGAAGAGACGAAGAAAATGTCAGTAATCGTCACACACACGTCAACCAATAAGAATTCGGCGGGGTAGGGTCATGGAATGCTAACTGCTACATGCTACATGCTACTCTCGCAGCTATTAAAATGGATCAATTCATCGTTGGCGGTAACTTATAAAAAGTGAGAAGGGCTGAACAAAAATGGCACCGAAAAGGAAATCATGTAATGCAGATTACAAGCTGGACGTAGTGAAACGACAAGAGGAAGCGGCGCATAACTTTTGGAGTTGGCAGAGTTGTTTGGAAGCGACATCGAGGAAGAAGATTTCATGGGATTTATGGATTAGGAGTGAGAGATAGTTTGGTAAAGGTATAGCATGTTCTATATGTTCTAGTTATTTCAATGACTAATATGTTAGGTTAACATACCTGTGGCTCCGAAATGACAACACTGGCTCGGTTTCTTAAAGACGGGCTCTTTACTTGAGTTTAAGCGGTGAAAACTACAGGACAAGACATGAAATACAATAGTTTTAGAAATACTTCAGTCCCAGGCACACAAGGCACCAACCAAAATAGCTACCTGGTGGCCGCCTGCCACTTGGGAGGTTCTTGGGCAGCAAACACTCCAGTGTTGTGCAACTACATGAGCGTACAAAAACAAATCAAACCAATGCACTCCACAAATATACAGAACATTTCAACACAATATGACAAATACCTTGTTCAGCTGGCCAAATGTTCCCCACTGCTGCTGATGGCCCAAAGTCCTTTGCATGTCTGCGACTCCAAACACCGCACCAAATCTCGCCAGAATAGCGGTGCGACAAAGAAAATAAATTGCCCCTTTTATAGTAACCCAAATGTGTCTTATTTACAAAAAAATATAACATGACTTCGGAACCATAATAATTTACAACAAAAAATGTTAATCCTTAAAACAAAAAATATTAAGTGTAAGTTTTCAACAACACTTACAATAGCAGTTGGTTATTTATGCCTCATATAACCTACACTTATTCAGCCTGTTGTTCACTAGTCTTTATTTACTTTAAATTGCCTTTCAAATGTCTATTCTTGCTGTTGGGTTTTATCAAATACATTGCCCCAAAATATGCGATTTATACTTCAATGCGACGTATATATGTTCTTTTTACTTCTTTATTATGCATTTTCGGCCGGTGCGACTTATACTCTAGAGCAGGGGTGCCCATTACGTCGACCGCGGGGGGTGTGTCAGTCCATCTCCAGCCAGGCTTTTAAAAAAAATAGACCTAAAAATTATTGATCATCAATCTTCACCAAGACGTCACTTAAATGACATTCACGGTACCGGAGGGTCTTGTGAGATGACGCTGGCTGCTGCAAGATCATTATTAGGAAAATATGACCGAGAGGAAGGCCAGAAACACTTTTTATTTCAACAGACTCTCGCGCCGTACCTTCCGTCAAAACTCTAAAGGCCGACTGCACATTTCCTATCTTCACAATAAAAGCCCTGCTTCATGCTGCCTGCGCTAACAAAATAAGAGTCTCGGAAAACTGGCGTGCACAAGCGATCCCTCAGAAAGCTTTCCGAGACTCTTATTTTGTTAGCGCAGGCAGCATGAAGCAGGGCTTTTATTGTGAAGATAGGAAATGTGCAGTCGGCCTTTAGAGTTTTGACGAAAGTCTGTTGAAATAAAAAGTGTTTCTCGCCTTCCTCTCTGTCATTTTTTCATAATAATGAACTGGCAGCAGCCAGCGTCATCTCACAAGACCCTCGGGTGCCGTGAATGTCAATCAAGCAAGCTACGGAATTTGCCGCCAATGTTTTTCTTGTAAAGTGTATGGAAGCTGGATGAATTAGATGCCAAAAACCAACCACTTTCATGTGGTATTGTACAGAAAGGACCACTTTTTTTCTCCTCCATTTGAAAATGTGGGCGTTATCATCATTACTGTCTGATTCCAATCAATGCAAGTCATCAGAATCAGGTAATACACCAACTTATATTCTTGTCTTTGTGAAAGAAAGACATCTATATGTGTTACACATGCTTGTATTATCATTAAACACATTTAACTTGTTTACAAAAATGTCTCTTTCATAAATAAATAAATATAAATGATATATATAAATGAGGTAGATCCCCTCGAGTTGGTCAATTGAAAAGTAGCTCGCCTGCAAAAAAAGTGTGGCCACCCCTGCTCTAGAGCGACTTATTACCCCAAAAATACGGTACCTCCAAATTCCTCAGGACCCAGAGGTTGGGTCTTGGGCGCAGTCGGGTGTTCCAACAGGACAATGACCCTTAAACACACGTCAAAAGTGGTAAAGGAATGGTTAAATAAGGCTAGAATGAAGGTTTTAGAAAGGCCTTCCCAAAGTCCTGACTTAAATGTGTGGACAATGCTGAAGAAACAAGTCCATGTCAGAAAACCAACATATTTAACTGAACTGCACCAATTTTGTCAAGGAGGAGTGGTTAAAGGTTCAAGCAGAAGCTTGTGGATGGCGACCAAAAGCGCCTTATTGCAGTGAAACTTGCCAAGGGACATGTAAGCAAATATTAACTTTGCTCTATGTACACTTTTGACCCAGAAGATTTGGTAAAATATTCAGTAGCGACATAATAAATTCATAAAATAACCAAACTTCATGAATGTTTTTTGTGTCCAATCACTCCAAAAAAAATAATAGTTGTAGAAATGATTGGAAACTCCAGACAGCCATGACATTATGTTCTTTACACGTCTATGTCAACTTTTGACCAGGACTGTAAGTCAATACTATCTACCAGGGGTCAGCAACCTTTTTGAAAGCAAGAGCTACTTCTTGGGTACTGATTAATGCCAAGGGCTACCAGTTTGATACACACTTATATAAATGGCCAGAAATAGCCAATTTGCTCAATTTACCTTTAATAAATAAATCTATATATACATATAAAAAAAATGGGTATTTCTGTCTGTCATTCCGTCGTACATTTTTTTTTCCTTTTACGGAAGGTTTTTTGTAGAGAATAAAGGATGAAAAAAACACCTAATTGAACGGTTTAAAAGAGGAGAAAACACGAAAAAAAATGAAAATTAAATTTTGAAACATAGTTTATCTTCAATTTCGACTCTAAAATTCAAAATTCAACCGAAAAAAATGAAGAGAAAAACTAGCTAATTCGAATCTTTTTGAAAAAATAAAAAAAAGAGAGGGAAGTCTGGGCTTCCCTGCTTAGGCTGCTACCCCCGCGACCCGACCTCGTATAAGCGGAAGAAGATGGATGGATGGATGGATTTATGGAACATCATTAGTATTTTTTTTATGATTAAGATTAATTTTAGAATTTTAATTTTTAAATAGGTTAAAATCCAATCTGCACTTTGTTAGAATATATAACAAATTGGACCAAGCTATATTTCTAACAAAGACAAATCATTATTTCTTCTAGATTTTCCAGATCAATTTTTTTTAAAAGAAATTCAAGACTTTGAAATAAGATTTAAAATTGATTCCACAGATTTTCTAGATTTGCCAGAATATTTTTTTAAAAATTTTAATCACAATAAGTTTGAAGGAATATTTTACAAATATTCTTCGTCAAAAAAACAGAAGCTAAAATTAAGAATTAAATGAAAATGTATTTATTATTCTTTACAAAAAAAATAAAATACTTGAACATTGATTTAAATTGTCAGGAAAGAAGAGGAAGGAATTTAAAAGGTAAAAAGGTATATGTGTTTAAAAATCCTAAAATCATTTTTAAGGTTGTATTTTTTTTCTCTAAAATTGTCTTTCTGAAAGTTATAAGAAGCAAAGTAAAAAAATAAATGAATTTATTTAAACAAGTGAAGACTAAGTCTTTAAAATATTTTCTTGGATTTTCAAATTCTATTTGAGTTTTGTCTCTCTTAGAATTAAAAATGTCCAGCAAAGTGAGACCAGCTTGCTAGTAAATAAATACAATTTAAAAATAGAGGCAGCTCACTGGTAAGTGCTGCTATTTGAGCTATTTTTAGAACAGGCCACTATGGATCCACTATGGACTGGACTCTCACAATATTATGCTAGATCCACTATGGACTGGACTCTCACTATAATGTTAAATCCACTATGGACTGGACTCTCACAATATTATGTTAGATCCACTATGGACTGGACTCTCACTATTATGTTAGATCCACTATGGACTGGACTCTCACTATTATGTTAGATCCACTATGGACTGGACTCTCACTATTATGTTAGATCCACTATGGACTGGACTCTCACACTATTATGTTAGATCCACTATGGACTGGACTCTCACACTATTATGTTAGATCCACTATGGACTGGACTCTCACTATTATGTTAGATCCACTATGGACTGGACTCTCACACTATTATGTTAGATCCACTATGGACTGGACTCTCACAATATTATGTTAGATCCACTATGGACTGGACTCACACTATTATGTTAGATCCACTATGGACTGGACTCTCACTATTATGTTAGATCCACTATGGACTGGACTCTCACTATTATGTTAGATCCACTATGGACTGGACTCTCACTATTATGTTAGATCCACTATGGACTGGACTCTCACTATATTATGTTAGATCCACTATGGACTGGATTCTCACTATTATGTTAGACCCACTATGGACTGGACTCTCACTATTATGTTGGATCCACTATGGACTGGACTCTCACTATTATGTTAGATCCATTATTGACTGGACTCTCACTATTATGTTAGATCCACTATGGACTGGACTCTTACTATTATGTTAGATCCACTATGGACTGGACTCTCACTATATTATGTTAGATCCACTATGGACTGGATTCTCACTATTATGTTAGATCCACTATGGACTGGACTCTCACTATTATGTTAGATCCACTATGGACTGGATTCTCACTATTATGTTAGATCCACTATGGACTGGACTCTCACTATTATGTTAGATCAACTATGGACTGGACTCTCACTATTATGTTAGATCCACTATGGACTGGACTCTCACTATTATGTTAGATCCACTATGGACTGGACTCTCACACTATTATGTTAGATCCACTATGGACTGGACTCTCACACTATTATGTTAGATCCACTATGGACTGGACTCTCACTATTATGTTAGATCCACTATGGACTGGACTCTCACTATTATGTTAGATCCACTATGGACTGGACTCTCACTATTATGTTAGATCCACTATGGAATGGACTCTTATACTATTGTGTTAGATCCACTATGGACTGGACTCTCACTATTATGTTAGATCCACTATGGACTGGACTCTCACTATTATGTTAGATCCACTATGGACTGGACTCTCACACTATTATGTTAGATCCACTATGGACTGGACTCTCACACTATTATGTTAGATCCACTATGGACTGGACTCTCACACTATTATGTTAGATCCACTATGGACTGGACTCTCACTCTATTATGTTAGATCCACTATGGACTGGACTCTCACTATTATGTTAGATCCACTATGGACTGGACTCTCACTATTATGTTAGATCCACTATGGACTGGACTCTTACTATTATGTTGGATCCACTATGGACTGGACTCTCACACTATTATGTTAGATCCACTATGGACTGGACTCTCACTATTATGTTAGATCCACTATGGACTGGACTCTTACTATTATGTTAGATCCACTATGGACTGGACTCTCACTATTATGTTAGATCCACTATGGACTGGACTCTCACACTATTATGTTAGATCCACTATGGACTGGACTCTCACTATTATGTTAGATCCACTATGGACTGGACTCTCACACTATTATGTTAGATCCACTATGGACTGGACTCTCACAATATTATGTTAGATCCACTATGGACTGGACTCTCACTATTATGTTAGATCCACTATGGACTGGACTCTCACACTATTATGTTAGATCCACTATGGACTGGATTCTCACTATTATGTTAGACCCACTATGGACTGGACTCTCACTATTATGTTGGATCCACTATGGACTGGACTCTCACTATTATGTTAGATCCATTATTGACTGGACTCTCACTATTATGTTAGATCCACTATGGACTGGACTCTTACTATTATGTTAGATCCACTATGGACTGGACTCTCACTATATTATGTTAGATCCACTATGGACTGGATTCTCACTATTATGTTAGATCCACTATGGACTGGACTCTCACTATTATGTTAGATCCACTATGGACTGGATTCTCACTATTATGTTAGATCCACTATGGACTGGACTCTCACTATTATGTTAGATCCATTATTGACTGGACTCTTACAATATTATGTTAGATCCGCTATAGACTGGACTCTCACTATTATGTTAGATCCACTATGGACTGGACTCTCACTATTATGTTAGATCCACTATGGACTGGACTCTTACTATTATGTTAGATCCACTATGGACTGGACTCTCACTATTATGTTAGATCCACTATGGACTGGACTCTCACTATTATGTTAGATCCACTATGGACTGGACTCTTACTATTATGTTGGATCCACTATGGACTGGACTCTCACTATTATGTTAGATCCACTATGGATTGGACTCTCACTATTATGTTAGATCCACTATGGACTGGACTCTCTCACTATTATGTTAGATCCACTATGGACTGGACTCTCACTATTATGTTAGATCCACTATGGACTTGACTCTTACTATTATGTTAGATCCACTATGGATTGGACTCTCACTATTATGTTAGATCCAATATGGACTGGACTCTCACTATTATGTTGGATCCACTATGGACTGGACTCTCACTATTATGTTAGATCCACTATGGACTGGACTCTCACTATTATGTTAGATCCACTATGGACTGGACTCTCACTATTATGTTAGATCCACTATGGACTGGACTCTTACTCTATTATGTTAGATCCACTATGGACTGGACTCTCACTATTATGTTGGATCCACTATAGACTGGACTCTCACTATTATGTTAGATCCACTATGGACTGGACTCTCACTATTATGTTAGATCCACTATGGACTGGACTCTCACTATTATGTTAGATCCACTATGGACTGGACTCTTACTATTATGTTAGATCCACTATGGACTTGACTCTTACTATTATGTTAGATCCACTATGGACTGGACTCTCACTATTATGTTAGATCCACTTTGGACTGGACTCTTACTATTATGTTAGATCCACTATGGACTGGACTCTCACACTATTATGTTAGATCCACTATGGACTGGACTCTCACTATTATGTTAGATCCACTATGGACTGGACTCTCACTATTATGTTAGATCCACTATGGACTGGACTCTTACTATTATGTTAGATCCACTATGGACTGGATAGATCCACTATGGACTGGACTCTCACACTATTATGTTAGATCCACTATGGACTGGACTCTCACTATAATGTTAGATCCACTATGGACTGGACTCTCGCAATATTATGTTAGATCCACTATGGACCGGACTCTCACTATTATGCTCAATCCACTATAGACTGGACTCTCACTATTATGTTAGATCCACCATGGACTGGACTCTCACTATTATGTTAGATCCACTATGGACTGGACTCTCACTATTATGTTAGATCCACTATGGACTGGACTCTCACACTATTATGTTAGATCCACTATGGACTGGACTCTCACTATTATGTTAGATCCACTATGGACTGGACTCTCACTATTATGTTAGATCCACCAAGAACTGGACTCTCATATTATGTTAGATCCACTATGGACTGGACTCTCACTATTACGTTAGATCCACTATGGACTGGACTCTCACTATAATGTTAGATCCACTATGGACTGGACTCTCACAATTATGTTCAATCCACTATGGACTGGACTCTTACAATATTATGTTAAATCCACTATGGACTGGACTCTCACTATAATGTTAGATCCACTATGGACTGGACTCTCACAATTATGTTCAATCCACTATGGACTGGACTCTTACAATATTATGTTAAATCCACTATGGACTGGATTCTCACTATTATGTTAGATCCACTATGGACTGGACTCTCACAATTTTAAGTTGGATCCACTATGGACTGGACTATCACTATTATGTTTGATCCACTATGGACTGGACTATCACTATTATGTTTGATCCACTATGGACTGGACTCTCACTATTATGTTAGATCCACTATGGACTGGACTCTCACACTATTATGTTAGATCCACTATGGACTGGACTCTCACTATTATGTTAGATCCACTATGGACTGGACTCTCACTATTATGTTAGATCCACTATGGACTGGACTCTCACACTATTATGTTAGATCCACTATGGACTGGACTCTCACTATTATGTTAGATCCACTATGGACTGGACTCTCACTATTATGTTAGATCCACTTTGGACTGGACTCTCACTATTATGTTAGATCCACTATGGACTGGACTCTCACTATTATGTTAGATCCACTATGGACTGGACTCTCACACTATTATGTTAGATCCACTATGGACTGGACTCTCACTATTATGTTAGATCCACTATGGACTGGACTCTCACTATTATGTTAGATCCACTATGGACTGGACTCTCACTATTATGTTAGATCCACTATGGACTGGATAGATCCACTATGGACTGGGCGACTCATCTGGTCCTTACGGGCGACCTGGTGCCCCCCGGACTATATTGTGTCTGCGTACTAAAAGTCCCGCCTTCAAAACTGGGGATACAACCGTGTCTTTGCAGACTCACACTCTGGACGCGGTGCTGCTTCTGCTGAGGGACTTGGACCCCGACGAGCTGCGCGTCGTCCACACGGAGACGCAGAACCGACTCAGGACTTGCACGCTGGACTCCCCAGAAACACTGCCAGACTCGCCACCTCAGAAATCTGCTGACATTTTACAGTGAAACCTAGTTCTGGCCCTTTGTTCTCCTATCCACACAGCCGCCTACACTTCAAATATGCTCAGATGTCGACCAACCAAATGATGGCTTTCATTTTTTGAATGTTGAATGCCTGCCTTTGGAAGAACTGAACAATGTATATTTAACTTGGTCTATTTCTGTAATTAAAGAGCTGAGTTTGCAATATGTTAACAACTTGTGTTCTGTTTCCATCTGTCCACAACACGCATGCCGGAACTTTCACTTTATATCATTTTAATTGTCTAGTAAGGTGAAAAAAGGTACGTTCAATTTACAGAAGAGCGGTCTTCTCAGTCCTGTTCCTCGTTCTCCAAGTAGTCCATCAGTGTGCTGGCGGGCACAGCAACCAGCAGACACTCCACACCATCCACACCCTGGGGGTTCAAAGAAATAACATGTATTTAAAAGACAGTGGAAATAAAATTCTGCGAAATACAGCGGAACCTTTTAAAAGTGTACAGGTTGTGCAATCCACAGCACTTAACCTTTTTCCCATTTTTTTATTTTGCAGCCTGATAGATTTGTTATTGTCCTCAAAATTCTACACACAATAGCCCGCAATCAAAATGTGAAAAGTGGTTTTATTTAGCAAATTGATTAAAAATTAAAGCTTCACATGTAGATAAATATTCAGAGACTAGTCTCACACTATTATGTTAGATCCACTATGGACTGGACTCTCACACTATTATGTTAGATCCACTATGGACTGGACTCTCACACTATTATGTTAGATCCACTATGGACTGGACTCTCACAATTATGTTAGATCCACTATGGACTGGACTCTCACACTATTATGTTAGATCCACTATGGACTGGACTCTCACACTATTATGTTAGATCCACTATGGACTGGACTCTCACTATTATGTTAGATCCACTATGGACTGGACTCTCACACTATTATGTTAGATCCACTATGGACTGGACTCTCACACTATTATGTTAGATCCACTATGGACTGGACTCTCACACTATTATGTTAGATCCACTATGGACTGGACTCTCACAATTATGTTAGATCCACTATGGACTGGACTCTCACACTATTATGTTAGATCCACTATGGACTGGACTCTCACACTATTATGTTAGATCCACTATGGACTGGACTCTCACTATTATGTTAGATCCACTATGGACTGGACTCTCACTATTATGTTAGATCCACTATGGACTGGACTCTCACTATTATGTTAGATCCACTATGGACTGGACTCTCACTATTATGTTAGATCCACTATGGACTGGGCTCTTACAATATTATGTTAGATCCTCTATGGACTGGACTCTCACACTATTATGTTAGATCCACTATGGACTGGACTCTCACTATTATGTTAGATCCACTATGGACTGGACTCTCACTATTATGTTAGATCCACTATGGACTGGACTCTCACACTATTATGTTAGATCCACTATGGACTGGACTCTCACTATTATGTTAGATCCACTATGGACTGGACTCTCACACTATTATGTTAGATCCACTATGGACTGGACTCTCACACTATTATGTTAGATCCACTATGGACTGGACTCTCACTATTATGTTAGATCCACTATGGACTGGACTCTCACTATTATGTTAGATCCACTATGGACTGGACTCTCACTATTATGTTAGATCCACTATGGACTGGACTCTCACTATTATGTTAGATCCACTATGGACTGGGCTCTTACAATATTATGTTAGATCCTCTATGGACTGGACTCTCACACTATTATGTTAGATCCACTATGGACTGGACTCTCACTATTATGTTAGATCCACTATGGACTGGACTCTCACTATTATGTTAGATCCACTATGGACTGGACTCTCACACTATTATGTTAGATCCACTATGGACTGGACTCTCACTATTATGTTAGATCCACTATGGACTGGACTCTCACTATTATGTTAGATCCACTATGGACTGGACTCTCACTATTATGTTAGATCCACTATGGACTGGACTCTCACTATTATGTTAGATCCACTATGGACTGGACTCTCACTATTATGTTAGATCCACTATGGACTGGACTCTCACTATTATGTTAGATCCACTATGGACTGGACTCTCACTATTATGTTAGATCCACTATGGACTGGACTCTCACTATTATGTTAGATCCACTATGGACTGGACTCTCACTATTATGTTAGATCCACTATGGACTGGACTCTCACACTATTATGTTAGATCCACTATGGACTGGACTCTCACTATTATGTTAGATCCACTATGGACTGGACTCTCACTATTATGTTAGATCCACTATGGACTGGACTCTCACTATTATGTTAGATCCACTATGGACTGGACTCTCACTATTATGTTAGATCCACTATGGACTGGACTCTCACAATATTATGTTGGATCCACTATGGACTGGACTCTCACTATTATGTTAGATCCACTATGGACTGGACTCTTACAATATTATGTTAGATCCACTATGGACTGGACTCTCACTATTATGTTAGATCCACTATGGACTGGACTCTCACACTATTATGTTAGATCCACTATAGACTGGACTCTTACAATATTATGTTAGATCCACTATAGACTGGACTCTTACAATATTATGTTAGATCCACTATGGACTGGACTCTATTATGTTAGATCCGCTATAGACTGGACTTTCACTATAATGTTAGATCCACTATGGACTGAACTCCCACACTATTATGTTAGATCCACTATGGACTGGACTCTCACTATTATGTTAGATCCGCTATAGACTGGACTTTCACTATAATGTTAGATCCACTATGGACTGGACTCTCACTATTATGTTAGATCCACTATGGACTGGACTCTCACTATTATGTTAGATCCACTATGGACTGGACTCTCACAATATTATGTTAGATCCACTATGGACTGGACTCTCACTATTATGTTAGATCCACTATGGACTGGACTCTTACAATATTATGTTAGATCCACTATGGACTGGACTCTCTCACTATTATGTTAGATCCACTATGGACTGAACTCCCAAACTATTATGTTAGATCCACTATGGACTGGACTCTCACTATTATGTTAGATCCGCTATAGACTGGACTTTCACTATAATGTTAGATCCACTATGGACTGGACTCTCACTATTATGTTAAATCCACTATGGACTGGACTCTCACAATATTATGTTAGATCCACTATGGACTGGACTCTATTATGTTAGATCCGCTATAGACTGGACTTTCACTATAATGTTAGATCCACTATGGACTGAACTCCCACACTATTATGTTAGATCCACTATGGACTGGACTCTCACTATTATGTTAGATCCGCTATAGACTGGACTTTCACTATAATGTTAGATCCACTATGGACTGGACTCTCACTATTATGTTAGATCCACTATGGACTGGACTCTCACTATTATGTTAGATCCACTATGGACTGGACTCTCACAATATTATGTTAGATCCACTATGGACTGGACTCTCACTATTATGTTAGATCCACTATGGACTGGACTCTTACAATATTATGTTAGATCCACTATGGACTGGACTCTCTCACTATTATGTTAGATCCACTATGGACTGAACTCCCAAACTATTATGTTAGATCCACTATGGACTGGACTCTCACTATTATGTTAGATCCGCTATAGACTGGACTTTCACTATAATGTTAGATCCACTATGGACTGGACTCTCACTATTATGTTAAATCCACTATGGACTGGACTCTCACAATATTATGTTAGATCCACTATGGACTGGACTCTCACTATTATGTTAGATCCACTATGGACTGGACTCTCACTATTATGTTAGATCCACTATGGACTGGACTCTTACTATTATGTTAGATCCACTATGGATTGGACTCTCACAATATTATGTTAGATCCACTATTGACTGGACTCTCATTATTATGTTAGATCCACTATGGACTGGACTCTCACTATTATGTTAGATCCACTATTGACTGGACTCTCACTATTATGTTAGATCCACTATGGACTGGACTCTCACTATTATGTTAGATCCACTATGGACTGGACTCTCACAATATTATGTTAGATCCACTATGGACTGGACTCTCACTATTATGTTAGATCCACTATGGACTGGACTCTCACTATTATGTTAGATCCACTATTGACTGGACTCTCACTATTATGTTAGATCCACTATGGACTGGACTCTCACTATTATGTTAGATCCACTATGGACTGGACTCTCACTATTATGTTAGATCCACTATGGACTGGACTCTCACTATTATGTTAGATCCACTATGGACTGGACTCTCACAATATTATGTTAGATCCACTATGGACTGGACTCTCACTATTATGTTAGATCCACTATGGACTGGACTTCTTACTATAATGTTGGATCCACTATGGACTGGACTCTCACAATATTATGTTGGATCCACTATGGACTGGACTCTCACAATATTATGTTAGATCCACTATGGACTGGACTCTCACTATTATGTTAGATCCACTATGGACCGGACTCTCACAATATTATGTTAGATCCACTATGGACTGGACTCTCACTATTATGTTAGATCCACTATGGACTGGACTCTCACAATTTTAAGTTGGATCCACTATGGACTGGACTCTCACTATTATGTTAGATCCACTATGAACTGGACTCTCACTATTATGTTAGATCCACTATGGACTGGACTCTCACTATTATGTTAGATCCACTATGGACTGGACTCTCACACTATTATGTTAGATCCACCAAGAACTGGACTCTCATATTATGTTAGATCCACTATGGACTGGACTCTCACAATTTTAAGTTGGATCCACTATGGACTGGACTCTCACTATTATGTTAGATCCACCAAGAACTGGACTCTCATATTATGTTAGATCCACTATGGACTGGACTCTCACTATTATGTTAGATCCACTATAGACTGGACTCTCACTATTACGTTAGATCCACTATGGACTGGACTCTCACTATTATGTTAGATCCACTATGGACTGGACTCTCACTATTATGTTAGATCCACTATGGACTGGACTCTCACACTATTATGTTAGATCCACTATGGACTGGACTCTCACTATTATGTTAGATCCACTATGGACTGGACCCTCACACTATTATGTTAGATCCACTATGGACTGGACCCTCACACTATTATGTTAGATCCACCATGGACTGGACTCTCACTATTATGTTAGATCCACTATGGACTGGACTCTCACTATTATGTTGGATCCACTATGGACTGGACTCTCACTATTATGTTAGATCCACTATGGACTGGACTCTCACACTATTATGTTGGATCCACTATGGACTGGACTCTCTCACTATTATGTTAGATCCACTATGGACTGGACGCTCACTATTATGTTAGATCCACTATGGACTGGCCTCTCACACTATTATGTTAGATCCACTATGGACTGGACTTCTCACTATAATATTAGATCCACTACGGACTGGACTCTCACTATAATCTCAGATCCACTATGGACTGGACTCTCACAATTTTAAGTGGGATCCACTATGGACTGGACTCTCACTCTTATGTTAGATCCACTATGGACTGGACTCTCACAATATTACATTAGATCCACTATGGACTGGACTCTCACTATTATGTTAGATCCACTATAGACTGGACTCTCACTATTATGTTAGATCCACTATGGACTGGACTCTCACTATTATGTTAGATCCACTATGGACTGGACTCTCACTATTATGTTAGATCCACTATGGACTGGACTCTCACAATATTACGTTAGATCCACTATGGACTGGACTCTCACACTATTATGTTAGATCCACTATGGACTGGACTCTCACTATTATGTTAGATCCACTATAGACTGGACTCTCACTATTATTTTAGATCCACTATGGACTGGACTCTCACAATATTATGCTAGATCCACTATGGACTGGACTCTCACTATAATGTTAAATCCACTATGGACTGGACTCTCACAATATTATGTTAGATCCACTATGGACTGGACTCTCACTATTATGTTAGATCCACTATGGACTGGACTCTCACTATTATGTTAGATCCACTATGGACTGGACTCTCACTATTATGTTAGATCCACTATGGACTGGACTCTCACACTATTATGTTAGATCCACTATGGACTGGACTCTCACACTATTATGTTAGATCCACTATGGACTGGACTCTCACTATTATGTTAGATCCACTATGGACTGGACTCTCACACTATTATGTTAGATCCACTATGGACTGGACTCTCACAATATTATGTTAGATCCACTATGGACTGGACTCACACTATTATGTTAGATCCACTATGGACTGGACTCTCACTATTATGTTAGATCCACTATGGACTGGACTCTCACTATTATGTTAGATCCACTATGGACTGGACTCTCACTATTATGTTAGATCCACTATGGACTGGACTCTCACTATATTATGTTAGATCCACTATGGACTGGATTCTCACTATTATGTTAGACCCACTATGGACTGGACTCTCACTATTATGTTGGATCCACTATGGACTGGACTCTCACTATTATGTTAGATCCATTATTGACTGGACTCTCACTATTATGTTAGATCCACTATGGACTGGACTCTTACTATTATGTTAGATCCACTATGGACTGGACTCTCACTATATTATGTTAGATCCACTATGGACTGGATTCTCACTATTATGTTAGATCCACTATGGACTGGACTCTCACTATTATGTTAGATCCACTATGGACTGGATTCTCACTATTATGTTAGATCCACTATGGACTGGACTCTCACTATTATGTTAGATCAACTATGGACTGGACTCTCACTATTATGTTAGATCCACTATGGACTGGACTCTCACTATTATGTTAGATCCACTATGGACTGGACTCTCACACTATTATGTTAGATCCACTATGGACTGGACTCTCACACTATTATGTTAGATCCACTATGGACTGGACTCTCACTATTATGTTAGATCCACTATGGACTGGACTCTCACTATTATGTTAGATCCACTATGGACTGGACTCTCACTATTATGTTAGATCCACTATGGAATGGACTCTTATACTATTGTGTTAGATCCACTATGGACTGGACTCTCACTATTATGTTAGATCCACTATGGACTGGACTCTCACTATTATGTTAGATCCACTATGGACTGGACTCTCACACTATTATGTTAGATCCACTATGGACTGGACTCTCACACTATTATGTTAGATCCACTATGGACTGGACTCTCACACTATTATGTTAGATCCACTATGGACTGGACTCTCACTCTATTATGTTAGATCCACTATGGACTGGACTCTCACTATTATGTTAGATCCACTATGGACTGGACTCTCACTATTATGTTAGATCCACTATGGACTGGACTCTTACTATTATGTTGGATCCACTATGGACTGGACTCTCACACTATTATGTTAGATCCACTATGGACTGGACTCTCACTATTATGTTAGATCCACTATGGACTGGACTCTTACTATTATGTTAGATCCACTATGGACTGGACTCTCACTATTATGTTAGATCCACTATGGACTGGACTCTCACACTATTATGTTAGATCCACTATGGACTGGACTCTCACTATTATGTTAGATCCACTATGGACTGGACTCTCACACTATTATGTTAGATCCACTATGGACTGGACTCTCACAATATTATGTTAGATCCACTATGGACTGGACTCTCACTATTATGTTAGATCCACTATGGACTGGACTCTCACACTATTATGTTAGATCCACTATGGACTGGATTCTCACTATTATGTTAGACCCACTATGGACTGGACTCTCACTATTATGTTGGATCCACTATGGACTGGACTCTCACTATTATGTTAGATCCATTATTGACTGGACTCTCACTATTATGTTAGATCCACTATGGACTGGACTCTTACTATTATGTTAGATCCACTATGGACTGGACTCTCACTATATTATGTTAGATCCACTATGGACTGGATTCTCACTATTATGTTAGATCCACTATGGACTGGACTCTCACTATTATGTTAGATCCACTATGGACTGGATTCTCACTATTATGTTAGATCCACTATGGACTGGACTCTCACTATTATGTTAGATCCATTATTGACTGGACTCTTACAATATTATGTTAGATCCGCTATAGACTGGACTCTCACTATTATGTTAGATCCACTATGGACTGGACTCTCACTATTATGTTAGATCCACTATGGACTGGACTCTTACTATTATGTTAGATCCACTATGGACTGGACTCTCACTATTATGTTAGATCCACTATGGACTGGACTCTCACTATTATGTTAGATCCACTATGGACTGGACTCTTACTATTATGTTGGATCCACTATGGACTGGACTCTCACTATTATGTTAGATCCACTATGGATTGGACTCTCACTATTATGTTAGATCCACTATGGACTGGACTCTCTCACTATTATGTTAGATCCACTATGGACTGGACTCTCACTATTATGTTAGATCCACTATGGACTTGACTCTTACTATTATGTTAGATCCACTATGGATTGGACTCTCACTATTATGTTAGATCCAATATGGACTGGACTCTCACTATTATGTTGGATCCACTATGGACTGGACTCTCACTATTATGTTAGATCCACTATGGACTGGACTCTCACTATTATGTTAGATCCACTATGGACTGGACTCTCACTATTATGTTAGATCCACTATGGACTGGACTCTTACTCTATTATGTTAGATCCACTATGGACTGGACTCTCACTATTATGTTGGATCCACTATAGACTGGACTCTCACTATTATGTTAGATCCACTATGGACTGGACTCTCACTATTATGTTAGATCCACTATGGACTGGACTCTCACTATTATGTTAGATCCACTATGGACTGGACTCTTACTATTATGTTAGATCCACTATGGACTTGACTCTTACTATTATGTTAGATCCACTATGGACTGGACTCTCACTATTATGTTAGATCCACTTTGGACTGGACTCTTACTATTATGTTAGATCCACTATGGACTGGACTCTCACACTATTATGTTAGATCCACTATGGACTGGACTCTCACTATTATGTTAGATCCACTATGGACTGGACTCTCACTATTATGTTAGATCCACTATGGACTGGACTCTTACTATTATGTTAGATCCACTATGGACTGGATAGATCCACTATGGACTGGACTCTCACACTATTATGTTAGATCCACTATGGACTGGACTCTCACTATAATGTTAGATCCACTATGGACTGGACTCTCGCAATATTATGTTAGATCCACTATGGACCGGACTCTCACTATTATGCTCAATCCACTATAGACTGGACTCTCACTATTATGTTAGATCCACCATGGACTGGACTCTCACTATTATGTTAGATCCACTATGGACTGGACTCTCACTATTATGTTAGATCCACTATGGACTGGACTCTCACACTATTATGTTAGATCCACTATGGACTGGACTCTCACTATTATGTTAGATCCACTATGGACTGGACTCTCACTATTATGTTAGATCCACCAAGAACTGGACTCTCATATTATGTTAGATCCACTATGGACTGGACTCTCACTATTACGTTAGATCCACTATGGACTGGACTCTCACTATAATGTTAGATCCACTATGGACTGGACTCTCACAATTATGTTCAATCCACTATGGACTGGACTCTTACAATATTATGTTAAATCCACTATGGACTGGACTCTCACTATAATGTTAGATCCACTATGGACTGGACTCTCACAATTATGTTCAATCCACTATGGACTGGACTCTTACAATATTATGTTAAATCCACTATGGACTGGATTCTCACTATTATGTTAGATCCACTATGGACTGGACTCTCACAATTTTAAGTTGGATCCACTATGGACTGGACTATCACTATTATGTTTGATCCACTATGGACTGGACTATCACTATTATGTTTGATCCACTATGGACTGGACTCTCACTATTATGTTAGATCCACTATGGACTGGACTCTCACACTATTATGTTAGATCCACTATGGACTGGACTCTCACTATTATGTTAGATCCACTATGGACTGGACTCTCACTATTATGTTAGATCCACTATGGACTGGACTCTCACACTATTATGTTAGATCCACTATGGACTGGACTCTCACTATTATGTTAGATCCACTATGGACTGGACTCTCACTATTATGTTAGATCCACTTTGGACTGGACTCTCACTATTATGTTAGATCCACTATGGACTGGACTCTCACTATTATGTTAGATCCACTATGGACTGGACTCTCACACTATTATGTTAGATCCACTATGGACTGGACTCTCACTATTATGTTAGATCCACTATGGACTGGACTCTCACTATTATGTTAGATCCACTATGGACTGGACTCTCACTATTATGTTAGATCCACTATGGACTGGATAGATCCACTATGGACTGGGCGACTCATCTGGTCCTTACGGGCGACCTGGTGCCCCCCGGACTATATTGTGTCTGCGTACTAAAAGTCCCGCCTTCAAAACTGGGGATACAACCGTGTCTTTGCAGACTCACACTCTGGACGCGGTGCTGCTTCTGCTGAGGGACTTGGACCCCGACGAGCTGCGCGTCGTCCACACGGAGACGCAGAACCGACTCAGGACTTGCACGCTGGACTCCCCAGAAACACTGCCAGACTCGCCACCTCAGAAATCTGCTGACATTTTACAGTGAAACCTAGTTCTGGCCCTTTGTTCTCCTATCCACACAGCCGCCTACACTTCAAATATGCTCAGATGTCGACCAACCAAATGATGGCTTTCATTTTTTGAATGTTGAATGCCTGCCTTTGGAAGAACTGAACAATGTATATTTAACTTGGTCTATTTCTGTAATTAAAGAGCTGAGTTTGCAATATGTTAACAACTTGTGTTCTGTTTCCATCTGTCCACAACACGCATGCCGGAACTTTCACTTTATATCATTTTAATTGTCTAGTAAGGTGAAAAAAGGTACGTTCAATTTACAGAAGAGCGGTCTTCTCAGTCCTGTTCCTCGTTCTCCAAGTAGTCCATCAGTGTGCTGGCGGGCACAGCAACCAGCAGACACTCCACACCATCCACACCCTGGGGGTTCAAAGAAATAACATGTATTTAAAAGACAGTGGAAATAAAATTCTGCGAAATACAGCGGAACCTTTTAAAAGTGTACAGGTTGTGCAATCCACAGCACTTAACCTTTTTCCCATTTTTTTATTTTGCAGCCTGATAGATTTGTTATTGTCCTCAAAATTCTACACACAATAGCCCGCAATCAAAATGTGAAAAGTGGTTTTATTTAGCAAATTGATTAAAAATTAAAGCTTCACATGTAGATAAATATTCAGAGACTAGTCTCACACTATTATGTTAGATCCACTATGGACTGGACTCTCACACTATTATGTTAGATCCACTATGGACTGGACTCTCACACTATTATGTTAGATCCACTATGGACTGGACTCTCACAATTATGTTAGATCCACTATGGACTGGACTCTCACACTATTATGTTAGATCCACTATGGACTGGACTCTCACACTATTATGTTAGATCCACTATGGACTGGACTCTCACTATTATGTTAGATCCACTATGGACTGGACTCTCACACTATTATGTTAGATCCACTATGGACTGGACTCTCACACTATTATGTTAGATCCACTATGGACTGGACTCTCACACTATTATGTTAGATCCACTATGGACTGGACTCTCACAATTATGTTAGATCCACTATGGACTGGACTCTCACACTATTATGTTAGATCCACTATGGACTGGACTCTCACACTATTATGTTAGATCCACTATGGACTGGACTCTCACTATTATGTTAGATCCACTATGGACTGGACTCTCACTATTATGTTAGATCCACTATGGACTGGACTCTCACTATTATGTTAGATCCACTATGGACTGGACTCTCACTATTATGTTAGATCCACTATGGACTGGGCTCTTACAATATTATGTTAGATCCTCTATGGACTGGACTCTCACACTATTATGTTAGATCCACTATGGACTGGACTCTCACTATTATGTTAGATCCACTATGGACTGGACTCTCACTATTATGTTAGATCCACTATGGACTGGACTCTCACACTATTATGTTAGATCCACTATGGACTGGACTCTCACTATTATGTTAGATCCACTATGGACTGGACTCTCACACTATTATGTTAGATCCACTATGGACTGGACTCTCACACTATTATGTTAGATCCACTATGGACTGGACTCTCACTATTATGTTAGATCCACTATGGACTGGACTCTCACTATTATGTTAGATCCACTATGGACTGGGCTCTTACAATATTATGTTAGATCCTCTATGGACTGGACTCTCACACTATTATGTTAGATCCACTATGGACTGGACTCTCACTATTATGTTAGATCCACTATGGACTGGACTCTCACTATTATGTTAGATCCACTATGGACTGGACTCTCACACTATTATGTTAGATCCACTATGGACTGGACTCTCACTATTATGTTAGATCCACTATGGACTGGACTCTCACTATTATGTTAGATCCACTATGGACTGGACTCTCACTATTATGTTAGATCCACTATGGACTGGACTCTCACTATTATGTTAGATCCACTATGGACTGGACTCTCACTATTATGTTAGATCCACTATGGACTGGACTCTCACTATTATGTTAGATCCACTATGGACTGGACTCTCACTATTATGTTAGATCCACTATGGACTGGACTCTCACTATTATGTTAGATCCACTATGGACTGGACTCTCACTATTATGTTAGATCCACTATGGACTGGACTCTCACACTATTATGTTAGATCCACTATGGACTGGACTCTCACTATTATGTTAGATCCACTATGGACTGGACTCTCACTATTATGTTAGATCCACTATGGACTGGACTCTCACTATTATGTTAGATCCACTATGGACTGGACTCTCACTATTATGTTAGATCCACTATGGACTGGACTCTCACAATATTATGTTGGATCCACTATGGACTGGACTCTCACTATTATGTTAGATCCACTATGGACTGGACTCTTACAATATTATGTTAGATCCACTATGGACTGGACTCTCACTATTATGTTAGATCCACTATGGACTGGACTCTCACACTATTATGTTAGATCCACTATAGACTGGACTCTTACAATATTATGTTAGATCCACTATAGACTGGACTCTTACAATATTATGTTAGATCCACTATGGACTGGACTCTATTATGTTAGATCCGCTATAGACTGGACTTTCACTATAATGTTAGATCCACTATGGACTGAACTCCCACACTATTATGTTAGATCCACTATGGACTGGACTCTCACTATTATGTTAGATCCGCTATAGACTGGACTTTCACTATAATGTTAGATCCACTATGGACTGGACTCTCACTATTATGTTAGATCCACTATGGACTGGACTCTCACTATTATGTTAGATCCACTATGGACTGGACTCTCACAATATTATGTTAGATCCACTATGGACTGGACTCTCACTATTATGTTAGATCCACTATGGACTGGACTCTTACAATATTATGTTAGATCCACTATGGACTGGACTCTCTCACTATTATGTTAGATCCACTATGGACTGAACTCCCAAACTATTATGTTAGATCCACTATGGACTGGACTCTCACTATTATGTTAGATCCGCTATAGACTGGACTTTCACTATAATGTTAGATCCACTATGGACTGGACTCTCACTATTATGTTAAATCCACTATGGACTGGACTCTCACAATATTATGTTAGATCCACTATGGACTGGACTCTATTATGTTAGATCCGCTATAGACTGGACTTTCACTATAATGTTAGATCCACTATGGACTGAACTCCCACACTATTATGTTAGATCCACTATGGACTGGACTCTCACTATTATGTTAGATCCGCTATAGACTGGACTTTCACTATAATGTTAGATCCACTATGGACTGGACTCTCACTATTATGTTAGATCCACTATGGACTGGACTCTCACTATTATGTTAGATCCACTATGGACTGGACTCTCACAATATTATGTTAGATCCACTATGGACTGGACTCTCACTATTATGTTAGATCCACT
Source organism: Nerophis ophidion (assembly GCF_033978795.1). Classification (NCBI taxonomy): domain Eukaryota; kingdom Metazoa; phylum Chordata; class Actinopteri; order Syngnathiformes; family Syngnathidae; genus Nerophis; species Nerophis ophidion. The sequence continues at coordinate 878,251 of NC_084638.1, forward strand.
ATGGACTGGACTCTTACAATATTATGTTAGATCCACTATGGACTGGACTCTCTCACTATTATGTTAGATCCACTATGGACTGAACTCCCAAACTATTATGTTAGATCCACTATGGACTGGACTCTCACTATTATGTTAGATCCGCTATAGACTGGACTTTCACTATAATGTTAGATCCACTATGGACTGGACTCTCACTATTATGTTAAATCCACTATGGACTGGACTCTCACAATATTATGTTAGATCCACTATGGACTGGACTCTCACTATTATGTTAGATCCACTATGGACTGGACTCTCACTATTATGTTAGATCCACTATGGACTGGACTCTTACTATTATGTTAGATCCACTATGGATTGGACTCTCACAATATTATGTTAGATCCACTATTGACTGGACTCTCATTATTATGTTAGATCCACTATGGACTGGACTCTCACTATTATGTTAGATCCACTATTGACTGGACTCTCACTATTATGTTAGATCCACTATGGACTGGACTCTCACTATTATGTTAGATCCACTATGGACTGGACTCTCACAATATTATGTTAGATCCACTATGGACTGGACTCTCACTATTATGTTAGATCCACTATGGACTGGACTCTCACTATTATGTTAGATCCACTATTGACTGGACTCTCACTATTATGTTAGATCCACTATGGACTGGACTCTCACTATTATGTTAGATCCACTATGGACTGGACTCTCACTATTATGTTAGATCCACTATGGACTGGACTCTCACTATTATGTTAGATCCACTATGGACTGGACTCTCACAATATTATGTTAGATCCACTATGGACTGGACTCTCACTATTATGTTAGATCCACTATGGACTGGACTTCTTACTATAATGTTGGATCCACTATGGACTGGACTCTCACAATATTATGTTGGATCCACTATGGACTGGACTCTCACAATATTATGTTAGATCCACTATGGACTGGACTCTCACTATTATGTTAGATCCACTATGGACCGGACTCTCACAATATTATGTTAGATCCACTATGGACTGGACTCTCACTATTATGTTAGATCCACTATGGACTGGACTCTCACAATTTTAAGTTGGATCCACTATGGACTGGACTCTCACTATTATGTTAGATCCACTATGAACTGGACTCTCACTATTATGTTAGATCCACTATGGACTGGACTCTCACTATTATGTTAGATCCACTATGGACTGGACTCTCACACTATTATGTTAGATCCACCAAGAACTGGACTCTCATATTATGTTAGATCCACTATGGACTGGACTCTCACAATTTTAAGTTGGATCCACTATGGACTGGACTCTCACTATTATGTTAGATCCACCAAGAACTGGACTCTCATATTATGTTAGATCCACTATGGACTGGACTCTCACTATTATGTTAGATCCACTATAGACTGGACTCTCACTATTACGTTAGATCCACTATGGACTGGACTCTCACTATTATGTTAGATCCACTATGGACTGGACTCTCACTATTATGTTAGATCCACTATGGACTGGACTCTCACACTATTATGTTAGATCCACTATGGACTGGACTCTCACTATTATGTTAGATCCACTATGGACTGGACCCTCACACTATTATGTTAGATCCACTATGGACTGGACCCTCACACTATTATGTTAGATCCACCATGGACTGGACTCTCACTATTATGTTAGATCCACTATGGACTGGACTCTCACTATTATGTTGGATCCACTATGGACTGGACTCTCACTATTATGTTAGATCCACTATGGACTGGACTCTCACACTATTATGTTGGATCCACTATGGACTGGACTCTCTCACTATTATGTTAGATCCACTATGGACTGGACGCTCACTATTATGTTAGATCCACTATGGACTGGCCTCTCACACTATTATGTTAGATCCACTATGGACTGGACTTCTCACTATAATATTAGATCCACTACGGACTGGACTCTCACTATAATCTCAGATCCACTATGGACTGGACTCTCACAATTTTAAGTGGGATCCACTATGGACTGGACTCTCACTCTTATGTTAGATCCACTATGGACTGGACTCTCACAATATTACATTAGATCCACTATGGACTGGACTCTCACTATTATGTTAGATCCACTATAGACTGGACTCTCACTATTATGTTAGATCCACTATGGACTGGACTCTCACTATTATGTTAGATCCACTATGGACTGGACTCTCACTATTATGTTAGATCCACTATGGACTGGACTCTCACAATATTACGTTAGATCCACTATGGACTGGACTCTCACACTATTATGTTAGATCCACTATGGACTGGACTCTCACTATTATGTTAGATCCACTATAGACTGGACTCTCACTATTATTTTAGATCCACTATGGACTGGACTCTCACAATATTATGCTAGATCCACTATGGACTGGACTCTCACTATAATGTTAAATCCACTATGGACTGGACTCTCACAATATTATGTTAGATCCACTATGGACTGGACTCTCACTATTATGTTAGATCCACTATGGACTGGACTCTCACTATTATGTTAGATCCACTATGGACTGGACTCTCACTATTATGTTAGATCCACTATGGACTGGACTCTCACACTATTATGTTAGATCCACTATGGACTGGACTCTCACACTATTATGTTAGATCCACTATGGACTGGACTCTCACTATTATGTTAGATCCACTATGGACTGGACTCTCACACTATTATGTTAGATCCACTATGGACTGGACTCTCACAATATTATGTTAGATCCACTATGGACTGGACTCACACTATTATGTTAGATCCACTATGGACTGGACTCTCACTATTATGTTAGATCCACTATGGACTGGACTCTCACTATTATGTTAGATCCACTATGGACTGGACTCTCACTATTATGTTAGATCCACTATGGACTGGACTCTCACTATATTATGTTAGATCCACTATGGACTGGATTCTCACTATTATGTTAGACCCACTATGGACTGGACTCTCACTATTATGTTGGATCCACTATGGACTGGACTCTCACTATTATGTTAGATCCATTATTGACTGGACTCTCACTATTATGTTAGATCCACTATGGACTGGACTCTTACTATTATGTTAGATCCACTATGGACTGGACTCTCACTATATTATGTTAGATCCACTATGGACTGGATTCTCACTATTATGTTAGATCCACTATGGACTGGACTCTCACTATTATGTTAGATCCACTATGGACTGGATTCTCACTATTATGTTAGATCCACTATGGACTGGACTCTCACTATTATGTTAGATCAACTATGGACTGGACTCTCACTATTATGTTAGATCCACTATGGACTGGACTCTCACTATTATGTTAGATCCACTATGGACTGGACTCTCACACTATTATGTTAGATCCACTATGGACTGGACTCTCACACTATTATGTTAGATCCACTATGGACTGGACTCTCACTATTATGTTAGATCCACTATGGACTGGACTCTCACTATTATGTTAGATCCACTATGGACTGGACTCTCACTATTATGTTAGATCCACTATGGAATGGACTCTTATACTATTGTGTTAGATCCACTATGGACTGGACTCTCACTATTATGTTAGATCCACTATGGACTGGACTCTCACTATTATGTTAGATCCACTATGGACTGGACTCTCACACTATTATGTTAGATCCACTATGGACTGGACTCTCACACTATTATGTTAGATCCACTATGGACTGGACTCTCACACTATTATGTTAGATCCACTATGGACTGGACTCTCACTCTATTATGTTAGATCCACTATGGACTGGACTCTCACTATTATGTTAGATCCACTATGGACTGGACTCTCACTATTATGTTAGATCCACTATGGACTGGACTCTTACTATTATGTTGGATCCACTATGGACTGGACTCTCACACTATTATGTTAGATCCACTATGGACTGGACTCTCACTATTATGTTAGATCCACTATGGACTGGACTCTTACTATTATGTTAGATCCACTATGGACTGGACTCTCACTATTATGTTAGATCCACTATGGACTGGACTCTCACACTATTATGTTAGATCCACTATGGACTGGACTCTCACTATTATGTTAGATCCACTATGGACTGGACTCTCACACTATTATGTTAGATCCACTATGGACTGGACTCTCACAATATTATGTTAGATCCACTATGGACTGGACTCTCACTATTATGTTAGATCCACTATGGACTGGACTCTCACACTATTATGTTAGATCCACTATGGACTGGATTCTCACTATTATGTTAGACCCACTATGGACTGGACTCTCACTATTATGTTGGATCCACTATGGACTGGACTCTCACTATTATGTTAGATCCATTATTGACTGGACTCTCACTATTATGTTAGATCCACTATGGACTGGACTCTTACTATTATGTTAGATCCACTATGGACTGGACTCTCACTATATTATGTTAGATCCACTATGGACTGGATTCTCACTATTATGTTAGATCCACTATGGACTGGACTCTCACTATTATGTTAGATCCACTATGGACTGGATTCTCACTATTATGTTAGATCCACTATGGACTGGACTCTCACTATTATGTTAGATCCATTATTGACTGGACTCTTACAATATTATGTTAGATCCGCTATAGACTGGACTCTCACTATTATGTTAGATCCACTATGGACTGGACTCTCACTATTATGTTAGATCCACTATGGACTGGACTCTTACTATTATGTTAGATCCACTATGGACTGGACTCTCACTATTATGTTAGATCCACTATGGACTGGACTCTCACTATTATGTTAGATCCACTATGGACTGGACTCTTACTATTATGTTGGATCCACTATGGACTGGACTCTCACTATTATGTTAGATCCACTATGGATTGGACTCTCACTATTATGTTAGATCCACTATGGACTGGACTCTCTCACTATTATGTTAGATCCACTATGGACTGGACTCTCACTATTATGTTAGATCCACTATGGACTTGACTCTTACTATTATGTTAGATCCACTATGGATTGGACTCTCACTATTATGTTAGATCCAATATGGACTGGACTCTCACTATTATGTTGGATCCACTATGGACTGGACTCTCACTATTATGTTAGATCCACTATGGACTGGACTCTCACTATTATGTTAGATCCACTATGGACTGGACTCTCACTATTATGTTAGATCCACTATGGACTGGACTCTTACTCTATTATGTTAGATCCACTATGGACTGGACTCTCACTATTATGTTGGATCCACTATAGACTGGACTCTCACTATTATGTTAGATCCACTATGGACTGGACTCTCACTATTATGTTAGATCCACTATGGACTGGACTCTCACTATTATGTTAGATCCACTATGGACTGGACTCTTACTATTATGTTAGATCCACTATGGACTTGACTCTTACTATTATGTTAGATCCACTATGGACTGGACTCTCACTATTATGTTAGATCCACTTTGGACTGGACTCTTACTATTATGTTAGATCCACTATGGACTGGACTCTCACACTATTATGTTAGATCCACTATGGACTGGACTCTCACTATTATGTTAGATCCACTATGGACTGGACTCTCACTATTATGTTAGATCCACTATGGACTGGACTCTTACTATTATGTTAGATCCACTATGGACTGGATAGATCCACTATGGACTGGACTCTCACACTATTATGTTAGATCCACTATGGACTGGACTCTCACTATAATGTTAGATCCACTATGGACTGGACTCTCGCAATATTATGTTAGATCCACTATGGACCGGACTCTCACTATTATGCTCAATCCACTATAGACTGGACTCTCACTATTATGTTAGATCCACCATGGACTGGACTCTCACTATTATGTTAGATCCACTATGGACTGGACTCTCACTATTATGTTAGATCCACTATGGACTGGACTCTCACACTATTATGTTAGATCCACTATGGACTGGACTCTCACTATTATGTTAGATCCACTATGGACTGGACTCTCACTATTATGTTAGATCCACCAAGAACTGGACTCTCATATTATGTTAGATCCACTATGGACTGGACTCTCACTATTACGTTAGATCCACTATGGACTGGACTCTCACTATAATGTTAGATCCACTATGGACTGGACTCTCACAATTATGTTCAATCCACTATGGACTGGACTCTTACAATATTATGTTAAATCCACTATGGACTGGACTCTCACTATAATGTTAGATCCACTATGGACTGGACTCTCACAATTATGTTCAATCCACTATGGACTGGACTCTTACAATATTATGTTAAATCCACTATGGACTGGATTCTCACTATTATGTTAGATCCACTATGGACTGGACTCTCACAATTTTAAGTTGGATCCACTATGGACTGGACTATCACTATTATGTTTGATCCACTATGGACTGGACTATCACTATTATGTTTGATCCACTATGGACTGGACTCTCACTATTATGTTAGATCCACTATGGACTGGACTCTCACACTATTATGTTAGATCCACTATGGACTGGACTCTCACTATTATGTTAGATCCACTATGGACTGGACTCTCACTATTATGTTAGATCCACTATGGACTGGACTCTCACACTATTATGTTAGATCCACTATGGACTGGACTCTCACTATTATGTTAGATCCACTATGGACTGGACTCTCACTATTATGTTAGATCCACTTTGGACTGGACTCTCACTATTATGTTAGATCCACTATGGACTGGACTCTCACTATTATGTTAGATCCACTATGGACTGGACTCTCACACTATTATGTTAGATCCACTATGGACTGGACTCTCACTATTATGTTAGATCCACTATGGACTGGACTCTCACTATTATGTTAGATCCACTATGGACTGGACTCTCACTATTATGTTAGATCCACTATGGACTGGATAGATCCACTATGGACTGGGCGACTCATCTGGTCCTTACGGGCGACCTGGTGCCCCCCGGACTATATTGTGTCTGCGTACTAAAAGTCCCGCCTTCAAAACTGGGGATACAACCGTGTCTTTGCAGACTCACACTCTGGACGCGGTGCTGCTTCTGCTGAGGGACTTGGACCCCGACGAGCTGCGCGTCGTCCACACGGAGACGCAGAACCGACTCAGGACTTGCACGCTGGACTCCCCAGAAACACTGCCAGACTCGCCACCTCAGAAATCTGCTGACATTTTACAGTGAAACCTAGTTCTGGCCCTTTGTTCTCCTATCCACACAGCCGCCTACACTTCAAATATGCTCAGATGTCGACCAACCAAATGATGGCTTTCATTTTTTGAATGTTGAATGCCTGCCTTTGGAAGAACTGAACAATGTATATTTAACTTGGTCTATTTCTGTAATTAAAGAGCTGAGTTTGCAATATGTTAACAACTTGTGTTCTGTTTCCATCTGTCCACAACACGCATGCCGGAACTTTCACTTTATATCATTTTAATTGTCTAGTAAGGTGAAAAAAGGTACGTTCAATTTACAGAAGAGCGGTCTTCTCAGTCCTGTTCCTCGTTCTCCAAGTAGTCCATCAGTGTGCTGGCGGGCACAGCAACCAGCAGACACTCCACACCATCCACACCCTGGGGGTTCAAAGAAATAACATGTATTTAAAAGACAGTGGAAATAAAATTCTGCGAAATACAGCGGAACCTTTTAAAAGTGTACAGGTTGTGCAATCCACAGCACTTAACCTTTTTCCCATTTTTTTATTTTGCAGCCTGATAGATTTGTTATTGTCCTCAAAATTCTACACACAATAGCCCGCAATCAAAATGTGAAAAGTGGTTTTATTTAGCAAATTGATTAAAAATTAAAGCTTCACATGTAGATAAATATTCAGAGACTAGTCTCACACTATTATGTTAGATCCACTATGGACTGGACTCTCACACTATTATGTTAGATCCACTATGGACTGGACTCTCACACTATTATGTTAGATCCACTATGGACTGGACTCTCACAATTATGTTAGATCCACTATGGACTGGACTCTCACACTATTATGTTAGATCCACTATGGACTGGACTCTCACACTATTATGTTAGATCCACTATGGACTGGACTCTCACTATTATGTTAGATCCACTATGGACTGGACTCTCACACTATTATGTTAGATCCACTATGGACTGGACTCTCACACTATTATGTTAGATCCACTATGGACTGGACTCTCACACTATTATGTTAGATCCACTATGGACTGGACTCTCACAATTATGTTAGATCCACTATGGACTGGACTCTCACACTATTATGTTAGATCCACTATGGACTGGACTCTCACACTATTATGTTAGATCCACTATGGACTGGACTCTCACTATTATGTTAGATCCACTATGGACTGGACTCTCACTATTATGTTAGATCCACTATGGACTGGACTCTCACTATTATGTTAGATCCACTATGGACTGGACTCTCACTATTATGTTAGATCCACTATGGACTGGGCTCTTACAATATTATGTTAGATCCTCTATGGACTGGACTCTCACACTATTATGTTAGATCCACTATGGACTGGACTCTCACTATTATGTTAGATCCACTATGGACTGGACTCTCACTATTATGTTAGATCCACTATGGACTGGACTCTCACACTATTATGTTAGATCCACTATGGACTGGACTCTCACTATTATGTTAGATCCACTATGGACTGGACTCTCACACTATTATGTTAGATCCACTATGGACTGGACTCTCACACTATTATGTTAGATCCACTATGGACTGGACTCTCACTATTATGTTAGATCCACTATGGACTGGACTCTCACTATTATGTTAGATCCACTATGGACTGGACTCTCACTATTATGTTAGATCCACTATGGACTGGACTCTCACTATTATGTTAGATCCACTATGGACTGGGCTCTTACAATATTATGTTAGATCCTCTATGGACTGGACTCTCACACTATTATGTTAGATCCACTATGGACTGGACTCTCACTATTATGTTAGATCCACTATGGACTGGACTCTCACTATTATGTTAGATCCACTATGGACTGGACTCTCACACTATTATGTTAGATCCACTATGGACTGGACTCTCACTATTATGTTAGATCCACTATGGACTGGACTCTCACTATTATGTTAGATCCACTATGGACTGGACTCTCACTATTATGTTAGATCCACTATGGACTGGACTCTCACTATTATGTTAGATCCACTATGGACTGGACTCTCACTATTATGTTAGATCCACTATGGACTGGACTCTCACTATTATGTTAGATCCACTATGGACTGGACTCTCACTATTATGTTAGATCCACTATGGACTGGACTCTCACTATTATGTTAGATCCACTATGGACTGGACTCTCACTATTATGTTAGATCCACTATGGACTGGACTCTCACACTATTATGTTAGATCCACTATGGACTGGACTCTCACTATTATGTTAGATCCACTATGGACTGGACTCTCACTATTATGTTAGATCCACTATGGACTGGACTCTCACTATTATGTTAGATCCACTATGGACTGGACTCTCACTATTATGTTAGATCCACTATGGACTGGACTCTCACAATATTATGTTGGATCCACTATGGACTGGACTCTCACTATTATGTTAGATCCACTATGGACTGGACTCTTACAATATTATGTTAGATCCACTATGGACTGGACTCTCACTATTATGTTAGATCCACTATGGACTGGACTCTCACACTATTATGTTAGATCCACTATAGACTGGACTCTTACAATATTATGTTAGATCCACTATAGACTGGACTCTTACAATATTATGTTAGATCCACTATGGACTGGACTCTATTATGTTAGATCCGCTATAGACTGGACTTTCACTATAATGTTAGATCCACTATGGACTGAACTCCCACACTATTATGTTAGATCCACTATGGACTGGACTCTCACTATTATGTTAGATCCGCTATAGACTGGACTTTCACTATAATGTTAGATCCACTATGGACTGGACTCTCACTATTATGTTAGATCCACTATGGACTGGACTCTCACTATTATGTTAGATCCACTATGGACTGGACTCTCACAATATTATGTTAGATCCACTATGGACTGGACTCTCACTATTATGTTAGATCCACTATGGACTGGACTCTTACAATATTATGTTAGATCCACTATGGACTGGACTCTCTCACTATTATGTTAGATCCACTATGGACTGAACTCCCAAACTATTATGTTAGATCCACTATGGACTGGACTCTCACTATTATGTTAGATCCGCTATAGACTGGACTTTCACTATAATGTTAGATCCACTATGGACTGGACTCTCACTATTATGTTAAATCCACTATGGACTGGACTCTCACAATATTATGTTAGATCCACTATGGACTGGACTCTCACTATTATGTTAGATCCACTATGGACTGGACTCTCACTATTATGTTAGATCCACTATGGACTGGACTCTTACTATTATGTTAGATCCACTATGGATTGGACTCTCACAATATTATGTTGGATCCACTATGGACTGGACTCTCACTATTATGTTAGATCCACTATGGACTGGACTCTTACAATATTATGTTAGATCCACTATGGACTGGACTCTATTATGTTAGATCCGCTATAGACTGGACTTTCACTATAATGTTAGATCCACTATGGACTGAACTCCCACACTATTATGTTAGATCCACTATGGACTGGACTCTCACTATTATGTTAGATCCGCTATAGACTGGACTTTCACTATAATGTTAGATCCACTATGGACTGGACTCTCACTATTATGTTAGATCCACTATGGACTGGACTCTCACTATTATGTTAGATCCACTATGGACTGGACTCTCACAATATTATGTTAGATCCACTATGGACTGGACTCTCACTATTATGTTAGATCCACTATGGACTGGACTCTTACAATATTATGTTAGATCCACTATGGACTGGACTCTCTCACTATTATGTTAGATCCACTATGGACTGAACTCCCAAACTATTATGTTAGATCCACTATGGACTGGACTCTCACTATTATGTTAGATCCGCTATAGACTGGACTTTCACTATAATGTTAGATCCACTATGGACTGGACTCTCACTATTATGTTAAATCCACTATGGACTGGACTCTCACAATATTATGTTAGATCCACTATGGACTGGACTCTCACTATTATGTTAGATCCACTATGGACTGGACTCTCACTATTATGTTAGATCCACTATGGACTGGACTCTTACTATTATGTTAGATCCACTATGGATTGGACTCTCACAATATTATGTTAGATCCACTATTGACTGGACTCTCATTATTATGTTAGATCCACTATGGACTGGACTCTCACTATTATGTTAGATCCACTATTGACTGGACTCTCACTATTATGTTAGATCCACTATGGACTGGACTCTCACTATTATGTTAGATCCACTATGGACTGGACTCTCACAATATTATGTTAGATCCACTATGGACTGGACTCTCACTATTATGTTAGATCCACTATGGACTGGACTCTCACTATTATGTTAGATCCACTATTGACTGGACTCTCACTATTATGTTAGATCCACTATGGACTGGACTCTCACTATTATGTTAGATCCACTATGGACTGGACTCTCACTATTATGTTAGATCCACTATGGACTGGACTCTCACTATTATGTTAGATCCACTATGGACTGGACTCTCACAATATTATGTTAGATCCACTATGGACTGGACTCTCACTATTATGTTAGATCCACTATGGACTGGACTTCTTACTATAATGTTGGATCCACTATGGACTGGACTCTCACAATATTATGTTGGATCCACTATGGACTGGACTCTCACAATATTATGTTAGATCCACTATGGACTGGACTCTCACTATTATGTTAGATCCACTATGGACCGGACTCTCACAATATTATGTTAGATCCACTATGGACTGGACTCTCACTATTATGTTAGATCCACTATGGACTGGACTCTCACAATTTTAAGTTGGATCCACTATGGACTGGACTCTCACTATTATGTTAGATCCACTATGAACTGGACTCTCACTATTATGTTAGATCCACTATGGACTGGACTCTCACTATTATGTTAGATCCACTATGGACTGGACTCTCACACTATTATGTTAGATCCACCAAGAACTGGACTCTCATATTATGTTAGATCCACTATGGACTGGACTCTCACAATTTTAAGTTGGATCCACTATGGACTGGACTCTCACTATTATGTTAGATCCACCAAGAACTGGACTCTCATATTATGTTAGATCCACTATGGACTGGACTCTCACTATTATGTTAGATCCACTATAGACTGGACTCTCACTATTACGTTAGATCCACTATGGACTGGACTCTCACTATTATGTTAGATCCACTATGGACTGGACTCTCACTATTATGTTAGATCCACTATGGACTGGACTCTCACACTATTATGTTAGATCCACTATGGACTGGACTCTCACTATTATGTTAGATCCACTATGGACTGGACCCTCACACTATTATGTTAGATCCACTATGGACTGGACCCTCACACTATTATGTTAGATCCACCATGGACTGGACTCTCACTATTATGTTAGATCCACTATGGACTGGACTCTCACTATTATGTTGGATCCACTATGGACTGGACTCTCACTATTATGTTAGATCCACTATGGACTGGACTCTCACACTATTATGTTGGATCCACTATGGACTGGACTCTCTCACTATTATGTTAGATCCACTATGGACTGGACGCTCACTATTATGTTAGATCCACTATGGACTGGCCTCTCACACTATTATGTTAGATCCACTATGGACTGGACTTCTCACTATAATATTAGATCCACTACGGACTGGACTCTCACTATAATCTCAGATCCACTATGGACTGGACTCTCACAATTTTAAGTGGGATCCACTATGGACTGGACTCTCACTCTTATGTTAGATCCACTATGGACTGGACTCTCACAATATTACATTAGATCCACTATGGACTGGACTCTCACTATTATGTTAGATCCACTATAGACTGGACTCTCACTATTATGTTAGATCCACTATGGACTGGACTCTCACTATTATGTTAGATCCACTATGGACTGGACTCTCACTATTATGTTAGATCCACTATGGACTGGACTCTCACAATATTACGTTAGATCCACTATGGACTGGACTCTCACACTATTATGTTAGATCCACTATGGACTGGACTCTCACTATTATGTTAGATCCACTATAGACTGGACTCTCACTATTATTTTAGATCCACTATGGACTGGACTCTCACTATTATGTTAGATCCACTATGGACTGGACTCTCACTATTATGTTAGATCCACTATGGACTGGACTCTCACTATTATGTTAGATCCACTATGGACTGGACTCTCACAATATTACATTAGATCCACTATGGACTGGACTCTCACTATTATGTTAGATCCACTATAGACTGGACTCTCACTATTATGTTAGATCCACTATGGACTGGACTCTCACTATTATGTTAGATCCACTATGGACTGGACTCTCACTATTATGTTAGATCCACTATGGACTGGACTCTCACAATATTACGTTAGATCCACTATGGACTGGACTCTCACACTATTATGTTAGATCCACTATGGACTGGACTCTCACTATTATGTTAGATCCACTATAGACTGGACTCTCACTATTATTTTAGATCCACTATGGACTGGACTCTCATTATTATGTTAGATCCACTATGGACTGGACTCTCACTATTATGTTAGATCCACTATGGACCGGACTCTCACAATAATATGTTTGATCCACTAGGGACTGGACTCTCATTATAATGTTAGATCCACTATGGACCGGACTCTCACTATTATGTTCGATCCACTATAGACTGGACTCTCACTATTATGTTAGATCCACTATGGACTGGACTCTCACTATTATGTTAGATCCACTATGGACTGGACTCTCACACTATTATGTTAGATCCACCAAGAACTGGACTCTCATATTATGTTAGATCCACTATGGACTGGACTCTCACTATTACGTTAGATCCACTATGGACTGGACTCTTACAATATTATGTTAAATCCACTATGGACTGGATTCTCACTATAATGTTAGATCCACTATGGACTGGACTCTCACAATATTATGCTAGATCCACTACGGACTGGACTCTCACTATAATGTTAGATCCACTATGGACTGGACTCTCACAATTTTAAGTTGGATCCACTATGGACTGGACTCTCACTCTTATGTTAGATCCACTATAGACTGGACTCTCACACTATTATGTTAGATCCACTATGGACTGGATTCTCACTATTATGTTAGATCCACTATGGACTGGACTCTCACAATATTATGCTAGATCCACTACGGACTGGACTCTCACTATTATGTTAGATCCACTATGGACTGGACTCTCACAATTTTAAGTTGGATCCACTATGGACTGGACTCTCACTCTTATGTTAGATCCACTATAGACTGGACTCTCACAATATTATGTTAGATCCACTATGGACTGGACTCTTACAATATTATGTTAAATCCACTATGGACTGGATTCTCACTATTATGTTAGATCCACTATGGACTGGACTCTCACTATTATGCTAGATCCACTATGGACTGGACTCTCACTATTATGTTAGATCCACTATGGACTGGACTCTATTATGTTAGATCCGCTATAGACTGGACTTTCACACTATTATGTTAGATCCACTATGGACTGGACTCTCACACTATTATGTTAGATCCACTATGGACTGAACTCCCACACTATTATGTTAGATCCACTATGGACTGGACTCTCACTATTATGTTAGATCCGCTATAGACTGGACTTTCACTATAATGTTAGATCCACTATGGACTGGACTCTCACTATTATGTTAGATCCACTATGGACTGGACTCTCACTATTATGTTAGATCCACTATGGACTGGACTCTCACAATATTATGTTAGATCCACTATGGACTGGACTCTCACTATTATGTTAGATCCACTATGGACTGGACTCCTACAATATTATGTTAGATCCACTATGGACTGGACTCTCTCACTATTATGTTAGATCCACTATGGACTGAACTCCCAAACTATTATGTTAGATCCACTATGGACTGGACTCTCACTATTATGTTAGATCCGCTATAGACTGGACTTTCACTATAATGTTAGATCCACTATGGACTGGACTCTCAGTATTATGTTAAATCCACTATGGACTGGACTCTCACAATATTATGTTAGATCCACTATGGACTGGACTCTCACTATTATGTTAGATCCACTATGGACTGGACTCTCACTATTATGTTAGATCCACTATGGACTGGACTCTTACTATTATGTTAGATCCACTATGGATTGGACTCTCACAATATTATGTTAGATCCACTATTGACTGGACTCTCATTATTATGTTAGATCCACTATGGACTGGACTCTCACTATTATGTTAGATCCACTATTGACTGGACTCTCACTATTATGTTAGATCCACTATGGACTGGACTCTCACTATTATGTTAGATCCACTATGGACTGGACTCTCACTATTATGTTAGATCCACTATGGACTGGACTCTCACTATTATGTTAGATCCACTATGGACTGGACTCTCACAATATTATGTTAGATCCACTATGGACTGGACTCTCACTATTATGTTAGATCCACTATGGACTGGACTCTCACTATTATGTTAGATCCACTATTGACTGGACTCTCACTATTATGTTAGATCCACTATGGACTGGACTCTCACTATTATGTTAGATCCACTATGGACTGGACTCTCACTATTATGTTAGATCCACTATGGACTGGACTCTCACTATTATGTTAGATCCACTATGGACTGGACTCTCACAATATTATGTTAGATCCACTATGGACTGGACTCTCACTATTATGTTAGATCCACTATGGACTGGACTTCTTACTATAATGTTGGATCCACTATGGACTGGACTCTCACAATATTATGTTAGATCCACTATGGACTGGACTCTCACTATTATGTTAGATCCACTATGGACCGGACTCTCACAATATTATGTTAGATCCACTATGGACTGGACTCTCACTATTATGTTAGATCCACTATGGACTGGACTCTCACAATTTTAAGTTGGATCCACTATGGACTGGACTCTCACTATTATGTTAGATCCACTATGAACTGGACTCTCACTATTATGTTAGATCCACTATGGACTGGACTCTCACTATTATGTTAGATCCACTATGGACTGGACTCTCACACTATTATGTTAGATCCACCAAGAACTGGACTCTCATATTATGTTAGATCCACTATGGACTGGACTCTCACTATTATGTTAGATCCACTATGGACTGGACTCTCACAATTTTAAGTTGGATCCACTATGGACTGGACTCTCACTATTATGTTAGATCCACCAAGAACTGGACTCTCATATTATGTTAGATCCACTATGGACTGGACTCTCACTATTATGTTAGATCCACTATAGACTGGACTCTCACTATTACGTTAGATCCACTATGGACTGGACTCTCACTATTATGTTAGATCCACTATGGACTGGACTCTCACTATTATGTTAGATCCACTATGGACTGGACCCTCACACTATTATGTTAGATCCACCATGGACTGGACTCTCACTATTATGTTAGATCCACTATGGACTGGACTCTCACTATTATGTTGGATCCACTATGGACTGGACTCTCACTATTATGTTAGATCCACTATGGACTGGACTCTCACACTATTATGTTAGAGCCACTATGGACTGGACTCTCTCACTATTATGTTAGATCCACTATGGACTGGACGCTCACTATTATGTTAGATCCACTATGGACTGGCCTCTCACACTATTATGTTAGATCCACTATGGACTGGACTTCTCACTATAATATTAGATCCACTACGGACTGGACTCTCACTATAATCTCAGATCCACTATGGACTGGACTCTCACAATTTTAAGTGGGATCCACTATGGACTGGACTCTCACTCTTATGTTAGATCCACTATGGACTGGACTCTCACAATATATTATGTTAGATCCACTATGGACTGGACTCTCACTATTATGTTAGATCCACTATGGACTGGACTCTCACAATATTACATTAGATCCACTATGGACTGGACTCTCATTATTATGTTAGATCCACTATAGACTGGACTCTCACTATTATGTTAGATCAACTATGGACTGGACTCTCACTATTATGTTAGATCCACTATGGACTGGACTCTCACTATTATGTTAGATCCACTATGGACTGGACTCTCACACTATTATGTTAGATCCACTATGGACTGGACTCTCACTATTATGTTAGATCCACTATAGACTGGACTCTCACTATTATTTTAGATCCACTATGGACTGGACTCTCATTATTATGTTAGATCCACTATGGACTGGACTCTCACTATTATGTTAGATCCACTATGGACCGGACTCTCACAATAATATGTTTGATCCACTAGGGACTGGACTCTCATTATAATGTTAGATCCACTATGGACCGGACTCTCACACTATTATGTTCGATCCACTATAGACTGGACTCTCACTATTATGTTAGATCCACTATGGACTGGACTCTCACTATTATGTTAGATCCACTATGGACTGGACTCTCACACTATTATGTTAGATCCACCAAGAACTGGACTCTCATATTATGTTAGATCCACTATGGACTGGACTCTCACTATTACGTTAGATCCACTATGGACTGGACTCTTACAATATTATGTTAAATCCACTATGGACTGGATTCTCACTATAATGTTAGATCCACTATGGACTGGACTCTCACAATATTATGCTAGATCCACTACGGACTGGACTCTCACTATAATGTTAGATCCACTATGGACTGGACTCTCACAATTTTAAATTGGATCCACTATGGACTGGACTCTCACTCTTATGTTAGATCCACTATGGACTGGACTCTCACACTATTATGTTAGATCCACTATGGACTGGACTCTCACAATATTATGTTAGATCCACTATGGACTGGACTCTCACAATATTATGCTAGATCCACTACGGACTGGACTCTCACTATTATGTTAGATCCACTATGGACTGGACTCTCACAATTTTAAGTTGGATCCACTATGGACTGGACTCTCACTCTTATGTTAGATCCACTATAGACTGGACTCTCACAATATTATGTTAGATCCACTATGGACTGGACTCTTACAATATTATGTTAAATCCACTATGGACTGGATTCTCACTATTATGTTAGATCCACTATGGACTGGACTCTCACTATTATGCTAGATCCACTATGGACTGGACTCTCACTATTATGTTAGATCCACTATGGACTGGACTCTCACACTATTATGTTAGATCCACTATGGACTGGACTCTCACTATTATGTTAGATCCACTATGGACTGGACTCTCACTCTTATGTTAGATCCACTATAGACTGGACTCTCACAATATTATGTTAGATCCACTATGGACTGGACTCTCACTATTATGTTAGATCCACTATGGACTGGACTCTCACACTATTATGTTAGATCCACTATG
This sequence comes from Nerophis ophidion, assembly GCF_033978795.1. NCBI lineage: Eukaryota > Metazoa > Chordata > Actinopteri > Syngnathiformes > Syngnathidae > Nerophis > Nerophis ophidion. The sequence goes on from NC_084638.1 coordinate 896,937, forward strand.
GACTGGACTCTCTCACTATTATGTTAGATCCACTATGGACTGGACTCTCACTCTTATGTTAGATCCACTATAGACTGGACTCTCACAATATTATGTTAGATCCACTATGGACTGGACTCTCACTATTATGTTAGATCCACTATGGACTGGACTCTCACTATTATGTTAAATCCACTATGGACTGGACTCTCACAATATTATGTTAGATCCACTATGGACTGGACTCTCACTATTATGTTGGATCCACTATGGACTGGACTCTCACTATTATGTTAGATCCACTATGGACTGGACTCTTACTATTATGTTAGATCCACTATGGATTGGACTCTCACAATATTATGTTAGATCCACTATGGACTGGACTCTCACACTATTATGTTAGATCCACTATGGACTGGACTCTCACAATATTATGTTAGATCCACTATGGACTGGACTCTCACTATTATGTTAGATCCACTATGGACTGGACTCTCACTATTATGTTAGATCCACTATTGACTGGACTCTCACTATTATGTTAGATCCACTATGGACTGGACTCTCACTATTATGTTAGATCCACTATGGACTGGACTGGACTCTCACAATATTATGTTAGATCCACTATGGACTGGACTCTCACTATTATGTTAGATCCACTATGGACTGGACTTCTTACTATAATGTTGGATCCACTATGGACTGGACTCTCACAATATTATGTTGGATCCACTATGGACTGGACTCTCACAATATTATGTTAGATCCACTATGGACTGGACTCTCACTATTATGTTAGATCCACTATGGACCGGACTCTCACAATATTATGTTAGATCCACTATGGACTGGACTCTCACTATTATGTTAGATCCACTATGGACTGGACTCTCACAATTTTAAGTTGGATCCACTATGGACTGGACTCTCACTATTATGTTAGATCCACTATGAACTGGACTCTCACTATTATGTTAGATCCACTATGGACTGGACTCTCACTATTATGTTAGATCCACTATGGACTGGACTCTCACACTATTATGTTAGATCCACCAAGAACTGGACTCTCATATTATGTTAGATCCACTATGGACTGGACTCTCACTATTACGTTAGATCCACTATGGACTGGACTCTCACTATTATGTTAGATCCACTATGGACTGGACTCTCTCACTATTATGTTAGATCCACTATGGACTGGACGCTCACTATTACGTTAGATCCACTATGGACTGGACTTCTCACTATAATATTAGATCCACTACGGACTGGACTCTCACTATAATCTCAGATCCACTATGGACTGGACTCTCACAATTTTAAGTGGGATCCACTATGGACTGGACTCTCACTCTTATGTTAGATCCACTATGGACTGGACTCTCACAATATTATGTTAGATCCACTATGGACTGGACTCTCACTATTATGTTAGATCCACTATGGACTGGACTCTCACAATATTACATTAGATCCACTATGGACTGGACTCTCACTATTATGTTAGATCCACTATAGACTGGACTCTCACTATTATGTTAGATCCACTATGGACTGGACTCTCACTATTATGTTAGATCCACTATGGACTGGACTCTCACTATTATGTTAGATCCACTATGGACTGGACTCTCACAATATTACGTTAGATCCACTATGGACTGGACTCTCACACTATTATGTTAGATCCACTATGGACTGGACTCTCTCACTATTATGTTAGATCCACTATGGACTGGACGCTCACTATTATGTTAGATCCACTATGGACTGGACTTCTCACTATAATATTAGATCCACTACGGACTGGACTCTCACTATAATCTCAGATCCACTATGGACTGGACTCTCACAATTTTAAGTGGGATCCACTATGGACTGGACTCTCACTCTTATGTTAGATCCACTATGGACTGGACTCTCACAATATTATGTTAGATCCACTATGGACTGGACTCTCACTATTATGTTAGATCCACTATGGACTGGACTCTCACTATTATGTTAGATCCACTATGGACTGGACTCTCACAATATTATGTTAGATCCACTATGGACTGGACTCTCACTATTATGTTAGATCCACTATGGACTGGACTCTCACTATTATGTTAGATCCACTATTGACTGGACTCTCACTATTATGTTAGATCCACTATGGACTGGACTCTCACTATTATGTTAGATCCACTATGGACTGGACTGGACTCTCACAATATTATGTTAGATCCACTATGGACTGGACTCTCACTATTATGTTAGATCCACTATGGACTGGACTTCTTACTATAATGTTGGATCCACTATGGACTGGACTCTCACAATATTATGTTGGATCCACTATGGACTGGACTCTCACAATATTATGTTAGATCCACTATGGACTGGACTCTCACTATTATGTTAGATCCACTATGGACCGGACTCTCACAATATTATGTTAGATCCACTATGGACTGGACTCTCACTATTATGTTAGATCCACTATGGACTGGACTCTCACAATTTTAAGTTGGATCCACTATGGACTGGACTCTCACTATTATGTTAGATCCACTATGAACTGGACTCTCACTATTATGTTAGATCCACTATGGACTGGACTCTCACTATTATGTTAGATCCACTATGGACTGGACTCTCACACTATTATGTTAGATCCACCAAGAACTGGACTCTCATATTATGTTAGATCCACTATGGACTGGACTCTCACTATTACGTTAGATCCACTATGGACTGGACTCTCACTATTATGTTAGATCCACTATGGACTGGACTCTCTCACTATTATGTTAGATCCACTATGGACTGGACGCTCACTATTATGTTAGATCCACTATGGACTGGACTTCTCACTATAATATTAGATCCACTACGGACTGGACTCTCACTATAATCTCAGATCCACTATGGACTGGACTCTCACAATTTTAAGTGGGATCCACTATGGACTGGACTCTCACTCTTATGTTAGATCCACTATGGACTGGACTCTCACAATATTATGTTAGATCCACTATGGACTGGACTCTCACTATTATGTTAGATCCACTATGGACTGGACTCTCACAATATTACATTAGATCCACTATGGACTGGACTCTCACTATTATGTTAGATCCACTATAGACTGGACTCTCACTATTATGTTAGATCCACTATGGACTGGACTCTCACTATTATGTTAGATCCACTATGGACTGGACTCTCACTATTATGTTAGATCCACTATGGACTGGACTCTCACAATATTACGTTAGATCCACTATGGACTGGACTCTCACACTATTATGTTAGATCCACTATGGACTGGACTCTCTCACTATTATGTTAGATCCACTATGGACTGGACGCTCACTATTATGTTAGATCCACTATGGACTGGACTTCTCACTATAATATTAGATCCACTACGGACTGGACTCTCACTATAATCTCAGATCCACTATGGACTGGACTCTCACAATTTTAAGTGGGATCCACTATGGACTGGACTCTCACTCTTATGTTAGATCCACTATGGACTGGACTCTCACAATATTATGTTAGATCCACTATGGACTGGACTCTCACTATTATGTTAGATCCACTATGGACTGGACTCTCACTATTATGTTAGATCCACTATGGACTGGACTCTCACAATATTATGTTAGATCCACTATGGACTGGACTCTCACTATTATGTTAGATCCACTATGGACTGGACTCTCACTATTATGTTAGATCCACTATTGACTGGACTCTCACTATTATGTTAGATCCACTATGGACTGGACTCTCACTATTATGTTAGATCCACTATGGACTGGACTGGACTCTCACAATATTATGTTAGATCCACTATGGACTGGACTTCTTACTATAATGTTGGATCCACTATGGACTGGACTCTCACAATATTATGTTGGATCCACTATGGACTGGACTCTCACAATATTATGTTAGATCCACTATGGACTGGACTCTCACTATTATGTTAGATCCACTATGGACCGGACTCTCACAATATTATGTTAGATCCACTATGGACTGGACTCTCACTATTATGTTAGATCCACTATGGACTGGACTCTCACAATTTTAAGTTGGATCCACTATGGACTGGACTCTCACTATTATGTTAGATCCACTATGAACTGGACTCTCACTATTATGTTAGATCCACTATGGACTGGACTCTCACTATTATGTTAGATCCACTATGGACTGGACTCTCACACTATTATGTTAGATCCACCAAGAACTGGACTCTCATATTATGTTAGATCCACTATGGACTGGACTCTCACTATTACGTTAGATCCACTATGGACTGGACTCTCACTATTATGTTAGATCCACTATGGACTGGACTCTCTCACTATTATGTTAGATCCACTATGGACTGGACGCTCACTATTATGTTAGATCCACTATGGACTGGACTTCTCACTATAATATTAGATCCACTACGGACTGGACTCTCACTATAATCTCAGATCCACTATGGACTGGACTCTCACAATTTTAAGTGGGATCCACTATGGACTGGACTCTCACTCTTATGTTAGATCCACTATGGACTGGACTCTCACAATATTATGTTAGATCCACTATGGACTGGACTCTCACTATTATGTTAGATCCACTATGGACTGGACTCTCACAATATTACATTAGATCCACTATGGACTGGACTCTCACTATTATGTTAGATCCACTATAGACTGGACTCTCACTATTATGTTAGATCCACTATGGACTGGACTCTCACTATTATGTTAGATCCACTATGGACTGGACTCTCACTATTATGTTAGATCCACTATGGACTGGACTCTCACAATATTACGTTAGATCCACTATGGACTGGACTCTCACACTATTATGTTAGATCCACTATGGACTGGACTCTCTCACTATTATGTTAGATCCACTATGGACTGGACGCTCACTATTATGTTAGATCCACTATGGACTGGACTTCTCACTATAATATTAGATCCACTACGGACTGGACTCTCACTATAATCTCAGATCCACTATGGACTGGACTCTCACAATTTTAAGTGGGATCCACTATGGACTGGACTCTCACTCTTATGTTAGATCCACTATGGACTGGACTCTCACAATATTATGTTAGATCCACTATGGACTGGACTCTCACTATTATGTTAGATCCACTATGGACTGGACTCTCACAATATTACATTAGATCCACTATGGACTGGACTCTCACTATTATGTTAGATCCACTATAGACTGGACTCTCACTATTATGTTAGATCCACTATGGACTGGACTCTCACTATTATGTTAGATCCACTATGGACTGGACTCTCACTATTATGTTAGATCCACTATGGACTGGACTCTCACAATATTACGTTAGATCCACTATGGACTGGACTCTCACACTATTATGTTAGATCCACTATGGACTGGACTCTCACTATTATGTTAGATCCACTATAGACTGGACTCTCACTATTATTTTAGATCCACTATGGACTGGACTCTCAATATTATGTTAGATCCACTATGGACTGGACTCTCACTATTATGTTAGATCCACTATGGACCGGACTCTCACAATAATATGTTTGATCCACTAGGGACTGGACTCTCATTATAATGTTAGATCCACTATGGACCGGACTCTCACTATTATGTTCGATCCACTATAGACTGGACTCTCACTATTATGTTAGATCCACTATGGACTGGACTCTCACTATTATGTTAGATCCACTATGGACTGGACTCTCACACTATTATGTTAGATCCACCAAGAACTGGACTCTCATATTATGTTAGATCCACTATGGACTGGACTCTCACTATTACGTTAGATCCACTATGGACTGGACTCTTACAATATTATGTTAGATCCACTATGGACTGGATTCTCACTATTATGTTAGATCCACTATGGACTGGACTCTCACAATATTATGCTAGATCCACTACGGACTGGACTCTCACTATTATGTTAGATCCACTATGGACTGGACTCTCACAATTTTAAGTTGGATCCACTATGGACTGGACTCTCACTCTTATGTTAGATCCACTATAGACTGGACTCTCACAATATTATGTTAGATCCACTATGGACTGGACTCTTACAATATTATGTTAAATCCACTATGGACTGGATTCTCACTATTATGTTAGATCCACTATGGACTGGACTCTCACTATTATGCTAGATCCACTATGGACTGGACTCTCACTATTATGTTAGATCCACTATGGACTGGACTCTCACTATTATGTTAGATCCACTATGGACTGGACTCTCACTATTATGTTAGATCCACTATGGACTGGACTCTCACACTATTATGTTAGATCCACTATGGACTGGACTCTCTCACTATTATGTTAGATCCACTATGGACTGGACTCTCACTCTTATGTTAGATCCACTATAGACTGGACTCTCACAATATTATGTTAGATCCACTATGGACTGGACTCTCACAATATTATGTTAGATCCACTATGGACTGGACTCTCACTATTATGTTAGATCCACTATGGAATGGACTCTCACTATTATGTTAGAGCCACTATGGACTAGATTCTGACTCTTAAGTTAGAGCCACTATGGACTGGACCAGACGTTTTTTCCTCAATTGAGCCAAATTGAATTCTGTCTCTTTTTTATTCCTTGCTTCTTGTCTTGTTTAATAGATGTCATCAGTGTTTGAACCTGACACAAATGCTTAAAATTCCCAGTGTTCCTGAATACAACCTCACACACAGTAACTGTCATTGGTGCCAAATGAGGAAGTGCTGTGTTGTTTTGGCCACTACTAGGTGTTATGAGGGCGCGTTAAGATTGCCAATAATGTTTAAAAAGAGCAGCAGACTGTGCACAAAGATCTTTTTCTTTTCTCTCCCGTTTTGGTTATTGTCGTGTAAAACCGGCATTGGCGCTATCATACAACCAGGTTTCGGTACACCATTCCTACTCATTTTGGAGCTTCCGGCGTTTAGACTTCACCTTGCGTGTCCTGTCTCTTCTTTGAACTGTTTTGTGACCAAAGGCAGCGGCTGTTTACAACCCCCTTCCTTTAGAAAACAGCTGTTGCCACGTAATCAGGGAAAGTCCAATCAAGAGACGATGTGTACAATCTTTTGTCAGAGCAAGGTGGGACACAGTACAAAGAGTACAGTCCAGACGTTTCTCCTCAATTGAGCCAAATTGAATTCTGTCTCTGTTTAATTCCTTGCTTCTTGTGTTGTTTAATAGATTACATCATTGTTTGAACCTGACACAAATAATTAAAATCTTTTTTTTTTCTCCCGTTTTGTCGTGTAAAATCGGCATTGGCGCTATCATACAACCAGGTTTCGGTACACCATCCCTACTCATTTTGGAGCTTCCGGCGTCTGGACTTTACCTTGCGTGTCCTGTCTCTTCTTTAAACTGTTTTGTGACCAAAGGCAGCGGCTGTTTACAACCCCCTTCCTTTAGAAACAGCTGTTGCCACGTAATCAGGGAAAGTCCAATCAAGAGACGATGTGTACAATCTTTTGTCAGAGCAAGGTGGGACACAGTACAAAGAGTACAGTCCAGACGTTTCTCCTCAATTGAGCCAAATTGAATTCTGTCTCTGTTTAATTCCTTGCTTCTTGTCTTGTTTAATAGATTACATCATTGTTTGAACCTGACACAAATAATTAAAATCTTTTTTTTTTCTCCCGTTTTGTCGTGTAAAATCGGCATTGGCGCTATCATACAACCAGGTTTCGGTACACCATCCCTACACATTTTGGAACTTCCGGCGTTTAGACTTCACCTTGCGTGTCCGAATCAGTTTGTGGTCTCTGAACTCGGTCAGCTGTGTCCTCAGAGTGAGGTCAGAGTTCACCAGGAAGGACTCCCGGCAACGCTGGTAGAAGTCTTGGAATGACAACCCTGCACAAACAAAACGGTTTCACCTTCAAATTAAAATAGTAGCATTTGAGACGTGTGTACCTGTGTATGAAGGGTTGTCTTTGTTCTCCAGCTGAAATTCAACCAGTAGTTTGAAAATACCTCTGGGGGGTAAAAAAAAATAAACAGTATTTTAGCATTCAGAGCACCCAAACAGCTTTTACACAGATGTGTAATCAAAGGGCAAAGGGTACCTTGCGTTCGGCGTCAAGCTGCGGAGCACATGTGTAAGGGAGGACAGGGCCAGGGCACCCGTTTGCTGAACCAGAAGAGAGTTCTCATAGGATGTCTCCTCGGCGTAGTGCTGGAACGTCACACACTCCCACCACAGCCAGTTGAACTGGCTCTGCTTGAACTGGTCCCACACTGAAATTACACAGGAGAGACTTACACAGAAATTTAAAAAAATTAAACAAAAAACTGATTTTTTTTAAACACACACATTTCACCCACATTCAATATAAGAGCATAATTTGAGGTAAAAAAAAATGCAGTTCCATAAATTCAGTCGGCCCAATGCATTATTTGATATAAAAAAATGCAGGTGACAAAATTAAACACATAAAATGTAGTTACATAAATTCAGTGTCCAAAATCATAATAAAGACACAAGTTAACTTCCATAAAAATGTCTTCATGTTTTGAAGCAACAAATATTTCTGTAGTGAATTTTTCCACATTGAATTTTAACACATTGTAATTGATAAACTGATTTTTTAAACACACTAATTTTACCCACAACTTTTTATTAAATAAAATTGTCCGCATTATATGATGTAAAAAAAATTCAGTTGACAAAATTAAACGCAAAAAAATGCATTTACATGAATTCAGTGTCCAAATTCGTAATAAAGACACAGTTTAACTTCTATAGAAATATTTCTGCACTGAATTTTTTTAGGAACGAAAAAACAAAAAATTAAGAGCATAATTTGATGTAAAAAAAAATGCAGTGTTCAAAATCATAATAAAGACAAGTTTTTTCCAGACTGAATTAAAAAAAAATGCAACAAAAACTGAATTTTTAAACACACACATTTTAACCCACATTCAACATCGTAATTGATAAAGTGATTTTTTTAAACACACTAATTTTGCCCACAACTTTTTTTTTTTCATTGGATAAAAAGTTGTGGGCAAAATTAGTGTTTAAATAAGCAATTTATCAATTACAAATTTTTAAAATTCAGTGTGGAAAAATTCACTACAGAAATATTTGTTGCTTCAAAACATGAAGACATTTTTATGGAAGTTAACTTGTGTCTTTATTATGATTTTGGACACTGAATTCATGTAACTACATTTTATGTGTTTAATTTTGTCAACTGCATTTTTTTATATCAAATAATGCATTGGGCCGACTGAATTTATGGAACTGCATTTTTTTTTTTTTTTTTACATTAAATTATGCTCTTATATTGAATTTGGGTGAAATGTGTGAGTTTAAAAATTCTGTTTTTGTTACATTTTTTTTTTATTTCAGTGTGGAAAAAAAATCAGTCATAAAAAAATTCAGTGCAGAAATATTTCTATGGAAGTTAAACTGTGTCTTTATTACAATTTTGGACACTGAATTTATGTAAAGGCATTTTTTTTTTGCGTTTGTGTCAACTGAATTTTTTTTACATCAAATAATGCGGACAATTTTTCTTAATAAAAAGTTGTGGGTAAAATTAGTGTTTAAAAAATCAATTTATCAATTAATAATTTTTAAAATTCAGTGTGGAAAAATTCACTACAGAAATATTTGTTGCTTCAAAACATGAAGACATTTTTATGGAAGTTAACTTGTGTCTTTATTATGATTTTGGACACTGAATTTATGTAACTACATTTTATGTGTTTAATTTTGTCAACTGCATTTTTTGTATAAGATAATGCATTGGGCCGACTGAATTTATGGAACTGCATTTTTTTTTACATCAAATTATGCTTTTGTATTAAATGTGGGTGAATTTTAAAACATTGTAATTGATAAACACACAAATTTTACCCACAACTTTTTATTAAATAAAATTGTCCGCATTATATGATGTAAAAAAAATTCAGTTGACAAAATGAAACGCAAAAAAATGCAGTTAAATGAAATAAGAGTGTCCAAAATTGTAATAAAGACACAGTTTGACTTCCATGGAAATATTTCTGCACTGAATTTTTTTATGACTGAATTTTTCCACACTGAATTTTTAACAAAATGTAACAAAAAACTGAATTTTTAAACACACACATTTCACCCACATTTAATACAAAAGCATAATTTAAGGTAAAAAAAAATGCAGTTCCATAAATTCAGTCGGCCCAATGCATTATTTGGTATAAAAAAATGCAGTTGACAAAATTAAACACATAAAATGTAGTTACATAAATTCAGTGTCCAAAATCATAATAAAGACACAAGTTAACTTCCATAAAAATGTCTTCATGTTTTGAAGCAACAAATATTTCTGTAGTGAATTTTTCCACATTGAATTTTAAAAAATTGTAATTGATAAATTGATTATTTAAACGCTAATTTTGCCCACAACTTTTTATCCAATGAAATTGTCCGCATTATTTGATGTAAAAAAATTCAGTTGACAAAACTAAACGCAAAAAAAAAGCCTTTACATGAATTCAGTGTCCAAAATTGTAATAAAGACACAGTTTAACTTCCATAGAAATATTTCTGCACTGAATTTTTTTATGACTGAATTTTTTCCACACTGAATTTAAAAAAAAAAAATGTAACAAAAACTGAATTTTTAAACACACACATTTCACCCACATAAGAGCATAATTTGATGTAAAAAAAAAAATGCAAGCAACAAATATTTCCGTAGTGAATTTTTCCACACTGAATTTTAAAAATTTGTAATTGATAAATTGATCATTTAAACACTAATTTTGCCCACAACTTTTGTGGGCAAAATTAGTGTGTTTAAAAAAATCACTTTATCAATTACAATGTTGAATGTGGGTTAAAATGTGTGTGTTTAAAAATTCAGTTTTTGTTGCATTTTTTTTTTTTAATTCAGTCTGGAAAAAAATTGTCTTTATTATGATTTTGACACTGATTTTATGTACCTGCATTTTTTTTTACATCAAATTATGCTCTTAATTTTTCGTTTTTTCGTTCATAAAAAAATTCAGTGCAGAAATATTTCTATGGAAGTTAAACTGTGTCTTTATTACAATTTTGGACACTGAATTCATGTAAAGGCATTTTTTTTGCGTTTAATTTTGTCAACTGAATTTTTTTTAGATCATATAATGCGGACAATTTCATTGGATAAAAAGTTGTGGGTAAAATTAGTGTTAAAATAATAAATTTATCAATTACACTTTTTTAAAATTCAGTGTGGAAAAACTCACTACAGAAATATTTGTTGCTTCAAAACATGAAGACATTTTTATGGAAGTTAACTTGTGTCTTTATTATGATTTTGGACACTGAATTTATGTAACTACATTTTATGTGTTTAATTTTGTCAACTGAATTTTTTTATATAAGATAATGCATTGGGCCGACTGAATTTATGGAACTGCATTTTCTTTTTTACATCAAATTATGCTTTTATATTAAATGTGGGTGAATTTTAAAACATTGTAATTGATAAACACACAAATTTTACCCACAACCTTTTATTAAATAAAATTGTCCGCATTATATGATGTAAAAAAAAATTCAGTTGACAAAATGAAACGCAAAAAAATGCAGTTAAATGAAATAAGAGTGTCCAAAATTGTAATAAAGACACAGTTTGACTTCCATAGAAATATTTCTGCACTGAATTTTTTTATAACTGAATTTTTCCACACTGAATTTTTAACAAAATGTAACAAAAAACTGAATTTTAAAACACACACATTTCACCCACATTCAATATAAGAGCATAATTTAAGGTAAAAAAATGCAGTTCCATAAATTCAGTCGGCCCAATGCATTATTTGATATAAAAAAATGCAGTTGACAAAATTAAACACATAAAATGTAGTTACATAAATTCAGTGTCCAAAATCATAATAAAGACAAGTTTTTTCCAGACTGAATAAAAATTAAAAAAATGCAACAAAAACTGAATTTTTAAACACACACATTTTAACCCACATTCAACATTGTAATTGATAAAGTGATTTTTTTTAAACACTAATTTTGCCCACAACTTTTGTTTTTCATTGGATAAAAAGTTGTGGGCAAAATTAGTGTTTAAATAAGCAATTTATCAATTACAAATTTTTAAAATTCAGTGTGGAAAAATTCACAACAGAAATATTTGTTGCTTCAAAACATGAAGACATTTTTATGGAAGTTAACTTGTGTGTTTATTATGATTTTGGACACTGAATTCATGTAACTACATTTTATGTGTTTAATTTTGTCAACTGCATTTTTTTATATCAAATAATGCATTGGGCCGACTGAATTTATGGAACTGCAATTTTTTTTACATCAAATTATGCTCTTATATTGAATGTGAGTGAAATGTGTGTGTTTAAAAATTCAGTTTTTTGTTACATTTTTTTAAAAATTCAGTGCGGAAATATTTCTATGGGAGTTAGCTGTGACTTTATTACAATTTTGGACACTGAATTCATGTAAATGCATTTTTTTTGCGTTTTGTCAACTGAATTTTTTTACATCAAATAATGCGGACAATTTCATTGGATAAAAAGTTGTGGGCAAAATTGTGTTTAAATAATAAATTTATGAATGACAATTTTTTAAAATTCAGTGTGGAAAAATTCACTACAGAAATATTTGTTGCTTCAAAACATCCATCCATTTTCTACCGCTTATTCCCTTTTGGCGTCGCGGGGGGCGCTGGCGCTTATCTCAGCTACAATCGGGCGGAAGGCGGGGTACACCCTGGACAAGTCACCACCTCATCACAGGGCCAACACAGATAGACAGACAACATTCACGGCTTCAAAACATGAAGACATTTTTATGGAAGTTAACTTGTGTCTTTATTATGATTTTGGACACTGAATTTATGTAACTACATTTTATGTGTTTAATTTTGTCAACTGCATTTTTTATATCAAATAATGCATTGGGCCGACTGAATTTATGGAACTGCAATTTTTTTTACATCAAATTATGCTCTTATATTGAATGTGGGTGAAATGTGTGTGTTTAAAAATTCTGTTTTTTGTTACATTTTAAAAAAAATTCAGTGCAGAAATATTTCTATGGAAGTTAAACTGTGTCTTTATTACAATTTTGGACACTGAATTCAGGTAACTGCATGTTTTTTGCGTTTTGTCAACTGAATTTTTTTAACATCAAATAATGCGGACAATTTCATTGGATAAAAAGTTGTGGGCAAAATTGTGTTTAAATAATAAATTTATCAATGACAATTTTTTAAAATTCAGTGTGGAAAAATTCACTACAGAAATATTTGTTGCTTCAAAACATCCATCCATCCATCCATCCATCCATTTACTACCGCTTATTCCCTTTCGGCGTGGCGGGGGGCACTGGCGCCTATCTCAGCTACAATCTGGCGGAAGGCGGCGTACACCCTGGACAAGTCACCACCTCATCACAGGGCCAACACAGATAGACAGACAACATTCACGGCTTCAAAACATGAAGACATTTTTATGCAAGTTAACTTGTGTGTTTATTATGATTTTGGACACTGAATTTATGTAACTACATTTTATGTGTTTAATTTTGTCAACTGCATTTTTTTACATCAAATAATGCATTGGGCCGACTGAATTTATGGAACTGCATTTTTTTTTACCTCAAATTACGCTTTTATATTGAATGTGGGTGAAATGTGTGTGTTTAAAAATTCAGTGTTTGTTGCATTTTTTTTTTTAATTCAGTGTGGAAAAAACTTGTGTCTTTATTATGATTTTGGACACTGAATTTATGTACCTGCATTTTTTTTTACCTCAAATTATGCTCTTAATTTTGCGTTTTGAGTCTTCGTGTTTTGAATAGAAATATTTCGGCACTGAATTTTTTTTAAATGAATTTTCAAACACACACATTTCACCCACATTCAATGTTAGAGCATCATTTGATGTAAACAAAAATTCAGTGTCCAAAAAAGCTTTTGTAACAAAGACCCACATGAAGTTTCATGCAAACAACAACTATCAATGATCAATACTAACCAAGAGGAGCATTGATGTGGTCGATAGTAGCCACCAGGTGAACGTTGGGCAGGGACGCCAGCTGCCCCAGTGCACTCTGGGTCTTCTCCCCACGCAGCATAGGTCCGTCAATATTATTGATCAACAAGTAGATATGACGATCTGGGCCTGATTGAATGAATGAATGAATGAAATAAGTTTATTTCGGTCATATAATCAATCAAATCAATCAACCATTTTGTGTGATCAGTTTTACAGTACACGTTATATGTATACAATAATGCACATTTACACACACGAAAGAAAAGAAAAAGAAGCACCAAAAAAGCTTATATTTGCCTATCCTATACCTTCACAGAAGATTAGATTGCCTGGAACATCAACGTTTAAAAAAATAAAAATAATCAAAAATCAATGGGATGAAAGTAATTGTTACTATATTTTATCATTTTCAATTATTTCACCTTTCAATGTTTTCTTAAACCTTACCAAAGAAGTGAAGTGAATTATATTTATATAGCGCTTTTCTCTAGTGACTCAAAGCGCTTTACATAGTGAAACCCAATATCTAAGTTACATTTAAAGCAGTGTGGGTGGCACTGGGAGCAGGTGGGTAAAGTGTCTTGCCCAAGGACACAACGGCAGTGACTAGGATGGCGGAAGCGGGAATCAAACCAGGAACCGTCAAGTTGCTGGCATGGCCGCTCTATTATAAGATAAAATAAACAAACCGTATTTGGATATAGATACCGTTCAGCTCATCACTGAGCTTGTTCCACCATTTAACTCCTAAAACTGTAATACATTTGTATTTTATATTTGTTCTCGCTTTACCTATTTCAAAAATCGATATCCCCCGTAAATGATAGTTTTCTCCTCTTAAATGAAATAAATAAATAAATGATAAATGGGTTGTACTTGTATAGCGCTTTTCTACCTTCAAGGTACTCAAAGCGCTTTGACACTACTTCCACATTTACACACACATTCACACACTGATGGAGGGAGCTGCCATGCAAGGCGCCAACCAGCACCCATCAGGAGCAAGGGTGAAGTGTCTTGCTCAGGACACAACGGACGTGACGAGGTTGGTTCTAGGTGGGATTTGAACCAGTGACCCTCGGGTTGCGCACGGCCACTCTCCCACTGCGCCACGCCAGCCTGAGAATACAAGCTGCAAGGCTGTTGTTCTTTACTCCAAACCAGGGATGCACCGAAATGAAAATTTGTGGCCGAAGCCGAAGCCGAATAAAATTTAAACGCATGGCCGAATACCGAATAATGAATGCAGTTTTTCACAATTTTTCTAATATTGCATAAATAGCCTAGAATAAATATTTAGACATGTTTTTCAAATAAAGTATTTTTTTGTGTTGAATATTGGCATTTTTTTAATATTCCAGTTGCCTTTTCTTTTCAAAAAAAGCACAAAGTTGTTCATTTATATTAGGCCTTCAAACAAAACATGCATTCCAAAAAAATTAAAGTGCATTAAAGTGGATAAACCCACAACAAATGAATTATTGTCCTTTTGGCAAAAGTCTGCTTAGCCACAGTAGATATGCTAATAATGTAAACAGAAGGCTCAAGTAAATCTCAATAAGTGTGTGCTTGTAACCTCATACACTTATACAGGTACACAACATTGTAACCTCATACACTTATACAGGTACACTACATTGTAACCTCATACACTTATACAGGTACACTACATTGTAACCTCATACACTTATACAGGTACACTACATTGTAACCTCATACACTTATACAGGTACACAACATTGTAACCTCATACACTTATACAGGTACACAACATTGTAACCTCATACACTTATACAGGTACACAACATTGTAACCTCATACACTTATACAGGTACACAACATTGTAACCTCATACACTTATACAGGTACACAACATTGTAACCTCATACACTTATACAGGTACACAACATTGTAACCTCATACACTTATACAGGTACACAACATTGTAACCTCATACACTTATACAGGTACACAACATTGTAACCTCATACACTTATACAGGTACACAACATTGTAACCTCATACACTTATACAGGTACACAACATTGTAACCTCATACACTTATACAGGTACACAACATTGTAACCTCATACACTTATACAGGTACACAACATTGTAACCTCATACACTTATACAGGTACACAACATTGTAACCTCATACACTTATACAGGTACACAACATTGTAACCTCATACACTTATACAGGTACACAACATTGTAACCTCATACACTTATACAGGTACACAACATTGTAACCTCATACACTTATACAGGTAGCCTACACAACATTGTAACCTCATACACTTATACAGGTACACAACATTGTAACCTCATACACTTATACAGGTACACAACATTGTAACCTCATACACTTATACAGGTACACAACATTGTAACCTCATACACTTATACAGGTACACAACATTGTAACCTCATACACTTATACAGGTACACAACATTGTAACCTCATACACTTATACAGGTACACAACATTGTAACCTCATACACTTATACAGGTACACAACATTGTAACCTCATACACTTATACAGGTACACAACATTGTAGC
>NC_084638.1:913585-941085 GCF_033978795.1 Nerophis ophidion
TTGATCATACTATAGCACACTACACTTTGATCATAGTATAGCACACCAAACTTTGATCATAGTATAGCACACTACACTTTGATCATAGTATAGCACACTAAACTTTGATCATACTATAGCACACTACACTTTGATCATAGTATAGCACACTACACTTTGATCATAGTATAGCACACTAAACTTTGATCATAGTATAGCACACCACACTTTGATCATAGTATAGCACACTACACTTTGATCATAGTATAGCTACTTTGATCATAGTATAGCACACTACACTTTGATCATAGTATAGCACACTAAACTTTGATCATAGTATAGCACACTACACTTTGATCATAGTATAGCACACTACACTTTGATCATAGTATAGCACACTACACTTTGATCATAGTATAGCACACTACACTTTGATCATACTATAGCACACTACACTTTGATCATACTATAGCACACTACACTTTGATCATACTATAGCACACTACACTTTGATCATAGTATAGCACACTACACTTTGATCATACTATAGCACACTACACTTTGATCATAGTATAGCACACCAACTTTGATCATAGTATAGCACACTACACTTTGATCATAGTATAGCACACTAAACTTTGATCATAGTATAGCACACTACACTTTGATCATACTATAGCACACTACACTTTGATCATAGTATAGCACACTACACTTTGATCATAGTATAGCAAACTACACTTTGATCATAGTATAGCAACCTACACTTTGATCATAGTATAGCACACTACACTTTGATCATACTATAGCACACTACACTTTGATCATAGTATAGCACACTACACTTTGATCATAGTATAGCACACCAACTTTGATCATAGTATAGTACTTTGATCATAGTATAGCACACTACACTTTGATCATAGTATAGCACACTAAACTTTGATCATAGTATAGCACACTACACTTTGATCATAGTATAGCACACTACACTTTGATCATAGTATAGTACTTGATCATAGTATAGTACTTTGATCATAGTATAGTACTTTGATCATAGTATAGCACACTACACTTTGATCATAGTATAGCACACTACACTTTGATCATAGTATAGCACACTACACTTTGATCATAGTATAGCACACTAAACTTTGATCATAGTATAGCACACTACATTTTGATCATAGTATAGCACACTACACTTTGATCATAGTATAGCACACTACACTTTGATCATAGTATAGCACACTACACTTTGATCATAGTATAGCACACTACACTTTGATCATAGTATAGCACACTACACTTTGATCATACTATAGCACACTACACTTTGATCATAGTATAGCACACTACACTTTGATCATACTATAGCACACTACACTTTGATCATAGTATAGCACACTACACTTTGATCATAGTATAGCACACTACACTTTGATCATAGTATAGCACACTACACTTTGATCATAGTATAGCACACTACACTTTGATCATAGTATAGCACACTACACTTTGATCATACTATAGCACACTACACTTTGATCATAGTATAGCTACTTTGATCATAGTATAGCACACTACACTTTGATCATAGTATAGCACACTACACTTTGATCATACTATAGCACACTACACTTTGATCATAGTATAGCACACTACACTTTGATCATAGTATAGCACACTACATTTTGATCATAGTATAGCACACTACACTTTGATCATAGTATAGCACACTACACTTTGATCATAGTATAGCACACTAAACTTTGATCATAGTATAGCACACCAAACTTTGATCATAGTATAGCACACTAAACTTTGATCATACTATAGCACACTACACTTTGATCATAGTATAGCACACTACACTTTGATCATAGTATAGCACACTACATTTTGATCATAGTATAGCACACTACACTTTGATCATAGTATAGCACACTAAACTTTGATCATAGTATAGCACACCAAACTTTGATCATAGTATAGCACACTACACTTTGATCATAGTATAGCACACTACACTTTGATCATAGTATAGCACACTAAACTTTGATCATAGTATAGCACACCAACTTTGATCATAGTATAGCACACTACACTTTGATCATACTATAGCACACTACACTTTGATCATACTATAGCACACTACACTTTGATCATTGTATAGCACACTACACTTTGATCATAGTATAGCACACTAAACTTTGATCATAGTATAGCACACTACATTTTGATCATAGTATAGCACACTACACTTTGATCATAGTATAGCACACTACACTTTGATCATAGTATAGCACACTACACTTTGATCATAGTATAGCACACTACACTTTGATCATAGTATAGCACACTACACTTTGATCATACTATAGCACACTACACTTTGATCATAGTATAGCACACTACACTTTGATCATACTATAGCACACTACACTTTGATCATAGTATAGCACACTACACTTTGATCATAGTATAGCACACTACACTTTGATCATAGTATAGCACACTACACTTTGATCATAGTATAGCACACTACACTTTGATCATACTATAGCACACTACACTTTGATCATACTATAGCACACTACACTTTGATCATACTATAGCACACTACACTTTGATCATACTATAGCACACTACACTTTGATCATAGTATAGCACACTACACTTTGATCATAGTATAGCACACTAAACTTTGATCATAGTATAGCACACTACATTTGATCATAGTATAGCACACTACACTTTGATCATAGTATAGCACACTACACTTTGATCATAGTATAGCACACTACACTTTGATCATAGTATAGCACACTACACTTTGATCATAGTATAGCACACTACACTTGATCATACTATAGCACACTACACTTTGATCATAGTATAGCACACTACACTTTGATCATACTATAGCACACTACACTTTGATCATAGTATAGCACACTACACTTTGATCATAGTATAGCACACTACACTTTGATCATAGTATAGCACACTACACTTTGATCATAGTATAGCACACTACACTTTGATCATAGTATAGCACACTACACTTTGATCATAGTATAGCACACTACACTTTGATCATACTATAGCACACTACACTTTGATCATAGTATAGTACTTTGATCATAGTATAGCACACTACACTTTGATCATAGTATAGCACACTACACTTTGATCATACTATAGCACACTACACTTTGATCATAGTATAGCACACTACACTTTGATCATAGTATAGCACACTACATTTTGATCATAGTATAGCACACTACACTTTGATCATAGTATAGCACACTACACTTTGATCATAGTATAGCACACTAAACTTTGATCATAGTATAGCACACCAAACTTTGATCATAGTATAGCACACTAAACTTTGATCATATATAGCACACTACACTTTGATCATAGTATAGCACACTACACTTTGATCATAGTATAGCACACTACACTTTGATCATAGTATAGCACACTACACTTTGATCATAGTATAGCACACTACACTTTGATCATAGTATAGCACACCAAACTTTGATCATAGTATAGCACACTACACTTTGATCATAGTATAGCACACTACACTTTGATCATAGTATAGCACACTAAACTTTGATCATAGTATAGCACACCAACACTTTGATCATAGTATAGCACACTACACTTTGATCATACTATAGCACACTACACTTTGATCATACTATAGCACACTACACTTTGATCATTGTATAGCACACTACACTTTGATCATAGTATAGCACACTAAACTTTGATCATAGTATAGCACACTACACTTTGATCATAGTATAGCACACTACACTTTGATCATAGTATAGCACACTACACTTTGATCATAGTATAGCACACTACACTTTGATCATAGTATAGCACACTACACTTTGATCATAGTATAGCACACTACACTTTGATCATACTATAGCACACTACACTTTGATCATAGTATAGCACACTACACTTTGATCATACTATAGCACACTACACTTTGATCATAGTATAGCACACTACACTTTGATCATAGTATAGCACACTACACTTTGATCATAGTATAGCACACTACACTTTGATCATAGTATAGCACACTACACTTTGATCATACTATAGCACACTACACTTTGATCATACTATAGCACACTACACTTTGATCATACTATAGCACACTACACTTTGATCATACTATAGCACACTACACTTTGATCATAGTATAGCACACTACACTTTGATCATAGTATAGCACACTACACTTTGATCATAGTATAGCACACTACACTTTGATCATAGTATAGCACACTAAACTTTGATCATAGTATAGCACACCAAACTTTGATCATAGTATAGCACACTAAACTTTGATCATACTATAGCACACTACACTTTGATCATAGTATAGCACACTACACTTTGATCATAGTATAGCACACTACATTTTGATCATAGTATAGCACACTACACTTTGATCATAGTATAGCACACTAAACTTTGATCATAGTATAGCACACCAAACTTTGATCATAGTATAGCACACCAAACTTTGATCATAGTATAGCACACTACACTTTGATCATAGTATAGCACACTACACTTTGATCATAGTATAGCACACTAAACTTTGATCATAGTATAGCACACCAAACTTTGATCATAGTATAGCACACTACACTTTGATCATACTATAGCACACTACACTTTGATCATACTATAGCACACTACACTTTGATCATTGTATAGCACACTACACTTTGATCATAGTATAGCACACTACATTTTGATCATAGTATAGTACACTACACTTTGATCATAGTATAGCACACTACACTTTGATCATAGTATAGCACACTACATTTTGATCATAGTATAGCACACTACACTTTGATCATAGTATAGCACACTACACTTTGATCATAGTATAGCACACTACACTTTGATCATAGTATAGCACACTACACTTTGATCATAGTATAGCACACCACACTTTGATCATAGTATAGCACACTACACTTTGATCATAGTATAGTACTTTGATCATAGTATAGTACTTTGATCATAGTATAGCACACTACACTTTGATCATAGTATAGCACACTACACTTTGATCATAGTATAGCACACTACACTTTGATCATAGTATAGCACACTACACTTTGATCATAGTATAGCACACTAAACTTTGATCATAGTATAGCACACTACACTTTGATCATAGTATAGCACACTACACTTTGATCATAGTATAGCACACTACACTTTGATCATAGTATAGCGCACTACACTTTGATCATAATATAGCACACTACACTTTGATCATAGTATAGTACACTTTGATCATAGTTTAGCACACTACACTTTATCATAGTATAGTACACTTTGATCATAGTATAGCACACTACACTTTGATCATAGTATAGCACACTACACTTTGATCATAGTATAGCACACTACACTTTGATCATAGTATAGCACACTACACTTTGATCATAGTATAGCACACTACACTTTGATCATAGTATAGCACACTAAACTTTGATCATAGTATAGCACACTACACTTTGATCATAGTATAGCACACTACACTTTGATCATAGTATAGCACACTACACTTTGATCATAGTATAGCACACTACACTTTGATCATACTATAGCACACTACACTTTGATCATAGTATAGCACACTACACTTTGATCATAGTATAGCACACTACACTTTGATCATAGTATAGCACACTACACTTTGATCATAGTATAGCACACTACACTTTGATCATAGTATAGCACACTAAACTTTGATCATAGTATAGCACACTACACTTTGATCATAGTATAGCACACTACACTTTGATCATAGTATAGCACACTACACTTTGATCATAGTATAGCGCACTACACTTTGATCATAATATAGCACACTACACTTTGATCATAGTATAGTACACTTTGATCATAGTTTAGCACACTACACTTTATCATAGTATAGTACACTTTGATCATAGTATAGCACACTACACTTTGATCATAGTATAGCACACTACACTTTGATCATAGTATAGCACACTACACTTTGATCATAGTATAGCACACTACACTTTGATCATAGTTTAGCACACTACACTTTATCATAGTATAGTACACTTTGATCATAGTATAGCACACTACACTTTGATCATAGTATAGCACACTACACTTTGATCATAGTATAGCACACTACACTTTGATCATAGTATAGCACACTACACTTTGATCATAGTATAGCACACTACACTTTGATCATAGTATAGCACACTACACTTTGATCATACTATAGCACACTACACTTTGATCATAGTATAGCACACTACACTTTGATCATAGTATAGCACACTACACTTTGATCATAGTATAGCACACTACACTTTGATCATAGTATAGCACACTACACTTTGATCATAGTATAGCACACTACACTTTGATCATAGTATAGCACACTACACTTTGATCATAGTATAGCACACTACACTTTGATCATAGTATAGCACACTACACTTTGATCATAGTATAGCACACTACACTTTGATCATAGTATAGCACACTACACTTTGATCATAGTATAGCACACTACACTTTGATCATAGTATAGCACACTACACTTTGATCATACTATAGCACACTACACTTTGATCATACTATAGCACACTACACTTTGATCATAGTATAGCACACCAAACTTTGATCATAGTATAGCACACTACACTTTGATCATAGTATAGCACACTACACTTTCATCATAGTATAGCACACTACACTTTGATCATAGTATAGCACACTACACTTTGATCATACTATAGCACACTACACTTTGATCATACTATAGCACACTACACTTTGATCATAGTATAGCACACCAAACTTTGATCATAGTATAGCACACTACACTTTGATCATACTATAGCACACTACACTTTGATCATACTATAGCACACCAAACTTAGATCATAGTATAGCACACTACACTTTGATCATAGTATAGCACACTAAACTTTGATCATAGTATAGCACACTACACTTTGATCATAGTATAGCACACTACACTTTGATCATACTATAGCACACTACACTTTGATCATAGTATAGCACACTACACTTTGATCATAGTATAGCACACTACACTTTGATCATACTATAGCACACTACACTTTGATCATACTATAGCACACTACACTTTGATCATAGTATAGCACACTACACTTTGATCATAGTATAGCACACTACACTTTGATCATACTATAGCACACTACACTTTGATCATACTATAGCACACTACACTTTGATCATAGTATAGCACACTACACTTTGATCATAGTATAGCACACTACACTTTGATCATACTATAGCACACTACACTTTGATCATACTATAGCACACTACACTTTGATCATACTATAGCACACTACACTTTGATCATAGTATAGCACACTACACTTTGATCATAGTATAGCACACTAAACTTTGATCATAGTATAGCACACCACACTTTGATCATAGTATAGCACACTAAACTTTGATCATAGTATATAGCACACTACATTTTGATCATAGTATAGCACACTACACTTTGATCATAGTATAGCACACTACACTTTGATCATAGTATAGCACACTACACTTTGATCATACTATAGCACACTACACTTTGATCATAGTATAGCACACTACACTTTGATCATACTATAGCACACTACACTTTGATCATAGTATAGCACACTACACTTTGATCATAGTATAGCACACTACACTTTGATCATAGTATAGCACACTAAACTTTGATCATAGTATAGCGCACTACACTTTGATCATAGTATAGCACACTACACTTTGATCATAGTATAGCACACTACACTTTGATCATAGTATAGCACACTACACTTTATCATAATATAGCACACTACACTTTGATCATAGTATAGTACACTTTGATCATAGTTTAGCACACTACACTTTATCATAGTATAGTACACTTTGATCATAGTATAGCACACTACACTTTGATCATAGTATAGCACACTACACTTTTATCATAGTATAGCACACTACACTTTGATCATAGTATAGCACACTACACTTTGATCATAGTATAGCACACTAAACTTTGATCATAGTATAGCACACTACACTTTGATCATAGTATAGCACACTACACTTTGATCATACTATAGCACACTACACTTTGATCATAGTATAGCACACTACACTTTGATCATACTATAGCACACTACACTTTGATCATAGTATAGCACACTACACTTTGATCATAGTATAGCACACTACACTTTGATCATAGTATAGCACACTAAACTTTGATCATAGTATAGCACACTACATTTTGATCATAGTATAGCACACTACACTTTGATCATAGTATAGCACACTACACTTTGATCATAGTATAGCACACTACACTTTGATCATAGTATAGCACACTACACTTTGATCATACTATAGCACACTACACTTTGATCATAGTATAGCACACTACACTTTGATCATAGTATAGCACACTACACTTTGATCATAGTATAGCACACTACACTTTGATCATAGTATAGCACACTACACTTTGATCATAGTATAGCACACTACACTTTGATCATAGTATAGCACACTACACTTTGATCATAGTATAGCACACTACACTTTGATCATAGCACACTACACTTTGATCATAGTATAGCACACTACACTTTGATCATAGTATAGCACACTAAACTTTGATCATAGTATAGCACACCAAACTTTGATCATAGTATAGCACACTACACTTTGATCATAGTATAGCACACCAAACTTTGATCATAGTATAGTACTTTGATCATAGTATAGCACACTACACTTTGATCATAGTATAGCACACTACACTTTGATCATAGTAAAGTACTTTGATCATAGTATAGCACACTACACTTTGATCATAGTATAGCACACTACACTTTGATCATAGTATAGCACACTACACTTTGATCATAGTATAGCACACTAAACTTTGATCATAGTATAGCACACTACACTTTGATCATAGTATAGCACACTACACTTTGATCATAGTATAGCACACCAAACTTTGATCATAGTATAGCACACTACACTTTGATCATACTATAGCACACTACACTTTGATCATAGTATAGCACACCAAACTTTGATCATAGTATAGCACACTACACTTTGATCATAGTATAGCACACTAAACTTTGATCATACTATAGCACACTACACTTTGATCATAGTATAGCACACTACACTTTGATCATAGTATAGCACACTAAACTTTGATCATAGTATAGCACACCACACTTTGATCATAGTATAGCACACTACACTTTGATCATAGTATAGTACTTTGATCATAGTATAGCACACTACACTTTGATCATAGTATAGCACACTAAACTTTGATCATAGTATAGCACACTACACTTTGATCATAGTATAGCACACTACACTTTGATCATAGTATAGCACACTACACTTTGATCATAGTATAGCACACTACACTTTGATCATACTATAGCACACTACACTTTGATCATACTATAGCACACTACACTTTGATCATACTATAGCACACTACACTTTGATCATAGTATAGCACACTACACTTTGATCATACTATAGCACACTACACTTTGATCATAGTATAGCACACCAAACTTTGATCATAGTATAGCACACTACACTTTGATCATAGTATAGCACACTAAACTTTGATCATAGTATAGCACACTACACTTTGATCATACTATAGCACACTACACTTTGATCATAGTATAGCACACTACACTTTGATCATAGTATAGCACACTACACTTTGATCATAGTATAGCACACTACACTTTGATCATAGTATAGCACACTACACTTTGATCATAGTATAGCACACTACACTTTGATCATACTATAGCACACTACACTTTGATCATAGTATAGCACACTACACTTTGATCATAGTATAGCACACCAAACTTTGATCATACTATAGCACACTACACTTTGATCATAGTATAGCACACTACACTTTGATCATAGTATAGTACTTTGATCATAGTATAGCACACTACACTTTGATCATAGTATAGCACACTAAACTTTGATCATAGTATAGCACACCACACTTTGATCATAGTATAGCACACTACACTTTGATCATAGTATAGTACTTTGATCATAGTATAGTACTTTGATCATAGTATAGTACTTTGATCATAGTATAGCACACTACACTTTGATCATAGTATAGCACACTACACTTTGATCATAGTATAGCACACTACACTTTGATCATAGTATAGCACACTAAACTTTGATCATAGTATAGCACACTACATTTTGATCATAGTATAGCACACTACATTTTGATCATAGTATAGCACACTACACTTTGATCATAGTATAGCACACTACACTTTGATCATAGTATAGCACACTACACTTTGATCATAGTATAGCACACTACACTTTGATCATACTATAGCACACTACACTTTGATCATAGTATAGCACACTACACTTTGATCATACTATAGCACACTACACTTTGATCATAGTATAGCACACTACACTTTGATCATAGTATAGCACACTACACTTTGATCATAGTATAGCACACTACACTTTGATCATAGTATAGCACACTACACTTTGATCATAGTATAGCACACTACACTTTGATCATACTATAGCACACTACACTTTGATCATAGTATAGTACTTTGATCATAGTATAGCACACTACACTTTGATCATAGTATAGCACACTACACTTTGATCATACTATAGCACACTACACTTTGATCATAGTATAGCACACTACACTTTGATCATAGTATAGCACACTACATTTTGATCATAGTATAGCACACTACACTTTGATCATAGTATAGCACACTACACTTTGATCATAGTATAGCACACTAAACTTTGATCATAGTATAGCACACCAAACTTTGATCATAGTATAGCACACTAAACTTTGATCATACTATAGCACACTACACTTTGATCATAGTATAGCACACTACACTTTGATCATAGTATAGCACACTACATTTTGATCATAGTATAGCACACTACACTTTGATCATAGTATAGCACACTAAACTTTGATCATAGTATAGCACACCAAACTTTGATCATAGTATAGCACACTACACTTTGATCATAGTATAGCACACTACACTTTGATCATAGTATAGCACACTAAACTTTGATCATAGTATAGCACACCAAACTTTGATCATAGTATAGCACACTACACTTTGATCATACTATAGCACACTACACTTTGATCATACTATAGCACACTACACTTTGATCATTGTATAGCACACTACACTTTGATCATAGTATAGCACACTAAACTTTGATCATAGTATAGCACACTACATTTTGATCATAGTATAGCACACTACACTTTGATCATAGTATAGCACACTACACTTTGATCATAGTATAGCACACTACACTTTGATCATAGTATAGCACACTACACTTTGATCATAGTATAGCACACTACACTTTGATCATACTATAGCACACTACACTTTGATCATAGTATAGCACACTACACTTTGATCATAGTATAGCACACTACACTTTGATCATAGTATAGCACACTACACTTTGATCATAGTATAGCACACTACACTTTGATCATAGTATAGCACACTACACTTTGATCATAGTATAGCACACTACACTTTGATCATAGTATAGCACACTACACTTTGATCATACTATAGCACACTACACTTTGATCATAGTATAGCACACTACACTTTGATCATACTATAGCACACTACACTTTGATCATAGTATAGCACACTACACTTTGATCATAGTATAGCACACTACACTTTGATCATAGTATAGCACACTACACTTTGATCATAGTATAGCACACTACACTTTGATCATAGTATAGCACACTAAACTTTGATCATAGTATAGCACACCAAACTTTGATCATAGTATAGCACACTAAACTTTGATCATACTATAGCACACTACACTTTGATCATAGTATAGCACACTACACTTTGATCATAGTATAGCACACTACATTTTGATCATAGTATAGCACACTACACTTTGATCATAGTATAGCACACTAAACTTTGATCATAGTATAGCACACCAAACTTTGATCATAGTATAGCACACCAAACTTTGATCATAGTATAGCACACTACACTTTGATCATAGTATAGCACACTACACTTTGATCATAGTATAGCACACTAAACTTTGATCATAGTATAGCACACCAAACTTTGATCATAGTATAGCACACTACACTTTGATCATACTATAGCACACTACACTTTGATCATACTATAGCACACTACACTTTGATCATTGCATAGCACACTACACTTTGATCATAGTATAGCACACTACATTTTGATCATAGTATAGTACACTACACTTTGATCATAGTATAGCACACTACACTTTGATCATAGTATAGCACACTACATTTTGATCATAGTATAGCACACTACACTTTGATCATAGTATAGCACACTACACTTTGATCATAGTATAGCACACTACACTTTGATCATAGTATAGCACACTACACTTTGATCATAGTATAGCACACTACACTTTGATCATAGTATAGCACACTACACTTTGATCATAGTATAGCACACCACACTTTGATCATAGTATAGCACACTACACTTTGATCATAGTATAGTACTTTGATCATAGTATAGTACTTTGATCATAGTATAGCACACTACACTTTGATCA
Organism: Nerophis ophidion; assembly: GCF_033978795.1. Classification (NCBI taxonomy): domain Eukaryota; kingdom Metazoa; phylum Chordata; class Actinopteri; order Syngnathiformes; family Syngnathidae; genus Nerophis; species Nerophis ophidion. The sequence goes on from NC_084638.1 coordinate 926,387, forward strand.
TAGTATAGCACACTACACTTTGATCATAGTATAGCACACTACACTTTGATCATAGTATAGCACACTACACTTTGATCATAGTATAGCACACTACACTTTGATCATAGTATAGCACACTACACTTTGATCATAGTATAGCACACTACACTTTGATCATACTATAGCACACTACACTTTGATCATAGTATAGCACACTACACTTTGATCATACTATAGCACACTACACTTTGATCATAGTATAGCACACCAAACTTTGATCATACTATAGCACACTACACTTTGATCATAGTATAGCACACTACACTTTGATCATAGTATAGCACACCACACTTTGATCATAGTATAGCACACTACACTTTGATCATACTATAGCACACTACACTTTGATCATAGTATAGCACACCAAACTTTGATCATAGTATAGCACACTAAACTTTGATCATAGTATAGCACACTACACTTTGATCATAGTATAGCACACTACACTTTGATCATAGTATAGCACACTACACTTTGATCATACTATAGCACACTACACTTTGATCATACTATAGCACACTACACTTTGATCATAGTATAGCACACTACACTTTGATCATACTATAGCACACTACACTTTGATCATAGTATAGCACACTACACTTTGATCATAGTATAGCACACTACACTTTGATCATAGTATAGCACACTACACTTTGATCATACTATAGCACACTACACTTTGATCATAGTATAGCACACCACACTTTGATCATAGTATAGCACACTACACTTTGATCATAGTATAGCACACTACACTTTGATCATAGTATAGCACACTACACTTTGATCATAGTATAGCACACTACACTTTGATCATACTATAGCACACTACACTTTGATCATAGTATAGCACACCACACTTTGATCATAGTATAGCACACTACACTTTGATCATAGTATAGCACACTACACTTTGATCATAGTATAGCACACTACACTTTGATCATAGTATAGCACACTACACTTTGATCATAGTATAGCACACTACACTTTGATCATAGTATAGCACACTACACTTTGATCATAGTATAGCACACCAAACTTAGATCATAGTATATAGCACACTACACTTTGATCATAGTATAGCACACTAAACTTTGATCATAGTATAGCACACTACACTTTGATCATAGTATAGCACACTACACTTTGATCATACTATAGCACACTACACTTTGATCATAGTATAGCACACTACACTTTGATCATAGTATAGCACACTACACTTTGATCATAGTATAGCACACTACACTTTGATCATAGTATAGCACACTACACTTTGATCATAGTATAGCACACTACACTTTGATCATAGTATAGCACACCAAACTTTGATCATACTATAGCACACTACACTTTGATCATAGTATAGTACTTTGATCATAGTATAGCACACTACACTTTGATCATAGTATAGCACACTAAACTTTGATCATAGTATAGCACACCACACTTTGATCATAGTATAGCACACTACACTTTGATCATAGTATAGTACTTTGATCATAGTATAGTACTTTGATCATAGTATAGCACACTACACTTTGATCATAGTATAGCACACTACACTTTGATCATAGTATAGCACACTACACTTTGATCATAGTATAGTACTTTGATCATAGTATAGCACACTACACTTTGATCATAGTATAGTACTTTGATCATAGTATAGTACTTTGATCATATAGCACACTAAACTTTGATCATAGTATAGCACACCACACTTTGATATAGTACTTTGATCATAGTATAGCACACTACACTTTGATCATAGTATAGCACACTACACTTTGATCATAGTATAGCACACCACACTTTGATATAGTACTTTGATCATAGTATAGTACTTTGATCATAGTATAGTACTTTGATCATAGTATAGCACACTACACTTTGATCATAGTATAGCACACCACACTTTGATATAGTACTTTGATCATCTTTGATACTGCACTTTGATCATAGTATGTATATATATATACACGTGAATATATATATATATATATATATATATATATATATATACATGTACATATACACATATATACACATGTCTACATATATTTTGCCCCCCACAGAAGACCTTTCTTCTTCTTACCCCCCAGGCACAAAGAGACCATGATGAGACTCTCTGCGCTGCACAAAGATCGTCCTGTGGAGCCTCTGGACCTCTCAGTCTTCTGGACAGAGTTTGTGATGCGACACAAGGGTGCCGACCACCTTAAAGCTGCAGTCTCTGGCCTCACCTGGGTCCAGTACTTCTGTGTGGATGTGATGCTGCTGCTGGCTGCTGTACTGCTGCTCTGCACCTTCATCACACTCAGGTGTGTCACCTTCTGCTGGAGGACACTCGGCCGCAAGAGGAAACAAGACTAAAGTAAGCTGGCACACACAATCATTGAAAGTAAGAGGTTTAATGGGATTAGTGGTGGCCTCCCTTCTTTGGGGGGAAGAAGGTGTATTCCACAGCCAGATTAGTGGTGGCCTCCCTTCTTTGGGGGGAAGAAGGTGTATTCCACAGCCAGATTAGTGGTGGCCTCCCTTCTTTGGGGGGAAGAAGGTGTATTCCACAGCCAGATTAGTGGTGGCCTCCCTTCTTTGGGGGGAAGAAGGTGTATTCCACAGCCAGATTAGTGGTGGCCTCCCTTCTTTGGGGGGAAGAAGGTGTATTCCACAGCCAGATTAGTGGTGGCCTCTCTTCTTTGGGGGGAAGAAGGTGTATTCCACAGCCAGATTAGTGGTGGCCTCCCTTCTTTGGGGGGAAGAAGGTGTATTCCACAGCCAGATTAGTGGTGGCCTCTCTTCTTTGGGGGGAAGAAGGTGTATTCCACAGCCAGATTAGTGGTGGCCTCCCTTCTTTGGGGGGAAGAAGGTGTATTCCACAGCCAGAGCCACAGTGAAGGCAACAAAGCCCCACTTGAATCCTCTCAGCAGCACGTCAGAGAAAGTCACAGCTTGCTTAAAACCACCAGAGAACCTCCAGGCCTCGTTGCTACGGAGACAAACATGGACAAGTGGATCAAAGATGATGGAAACCATCACTGGTACAAACTATGTTTTTTCCCCTAGGCTTTGACCACCACAAGACAAGCAGTAGAAAATGGATGGACAAGCAGATACATTGAAAAGGTAAGTTATTGTTTGGGCCACGGCGCCATCTTTTGGACTAGTTTGCTTACTGCAGGTGCTGCTGGGTAAATGTCTACACTGTAGAAGTTATGTAATCACTCCTGCCACCAATTAACTTGTACAATATAACTACAACTACTCACGCTTATTACATGTCTGGAGGAGAGTTTTAACACATATTACAGTCCTAGTCAAAAGTGTACACACACTTGTAAAAGAACATCATGGCTGGCTTCAGTTTCCAATCGTTTCTTATTTTTTTGTGATAGAGTGATTGGTCACAAAAAACATTCATGAAGTTTGCTTCTTTTATGAGTTTATTATGTCTCTATTGAAAATGTGACTTGTTCAAAAGTATACATACAGCAATGTTAATATTTGCTTACAGGTTTCACTGCAATAACACACTTCTGGTAACATCCACAAGCTTCTGCTTGAATTTTGGACCACTCCTCTTGACAACATTGGCGCAGTTCAACTTGTTTCTTCAGCATTGTCCACACGTTTATGTCAGGACTTTGAGTAAGGCCATTCTAAAACCTTCATTCTAGCCATTCCTTTACCACTTTTGAGGTGTGTTTGGTGGTCATTGTCCTGTTGGAACACCCAACTGTGCCCAAAACATGAGGAGTTTAGCTTGTCCTGAAGAATTTGGAGGTAATTCTCCTTTTTCTTTCTCTGTAAAGCACCAGTTCAATTAGCAGCATAATACTACCACCACCATGCTTGACGTTAGGCATGCTGTTCTTGGGATTAAAGGCCTCACCTTCTCTCCTAAAAAACATATTGCTGGGTGTTGTGGCCAAACAGCTCCATTTTTCTTTCAGAACTTTCCTCTAGAAGGTTTTATCTTTTTCCATGTGATTTCACAAATGGAGCTGTTTGGCCACAACAACCAGCAATATGTTTTTTAGGAGAGAAGGTGAGGCCTTTAATCCCAGGAACAGCATGCCTACTGCCAAGCATGGTGGTGGTAGTATTATGCTCTGGGCCTGTTTTGCTGCTAATTGAACTGGTGCTTTACAGAGAATGAAAAAAGGAGAATTACCTCCAAATTCTTCAGGACAAGCTAAACTCCTCATGTTTTGGGCACAGTTGGGTGTTCCAACAGGACAATGACCACCAAACACACCTCAAAAGTGGTAAAGGAATGGCTAGAATGAAGGTTTTAGAATGGCCTTACCAAAGTACTGACTTAAACGTGTGGACAATGCTGAAGAAACAAGTCGAACTGCACCAATTTTGTCAAGCAGAAGCTTGTGGATGTTACCAGAAGTGTCTTATTGCAGTGAAACTTGTAAGCAAATATTAACATTGCTGTATGTATACTTTTGACTAAGTCACATTTTCAATAGATAGAGACATATTAAATTCATAAAAGAAGCAAACCTCATGAATGTTTGTTGTGACCAACAAGTATGTGCTCCAATCACAAATATAAGAAACATAAGCCAGCCATGATGTTCTTTTACAAGTGTATGTACACTTTTGACTAGGACTGTAATATGTGTTAAAACTCTCCTCCAGACATGAGTAGTTGTAGTTATATTGTACAAGTTAATTGGTGGCAGGACAGTATATATTTCCTCAAAAGTGGTGTGTGTGAAGTTGAAATGCTCACCGCCCCCAGGGGTCCTTGAGGCCCCTGGCTGCCAACCTCTTCTGTGTGAACTCCAGAGGTGTGCCCTCCACCTTCCACTGCCGCCAGTCAGGCAAAGTCATCTTGCTGTGGCCGTGGTCGCCGCCCATGCTGCCAACACACAAACACATCATCATTGTATCTGGATTGGAGCAGGAATGTAATATCTACATCATTGTATCTGGGCAACATCAAGAAAACATTAAAAATATGTTTCAAAAAAGACAAATAAAGCCTGACTCGTTTGTTCTTTTGGTCAATGTCTCTATATTTTGGTTGTAACTTTTGAGTACGACAGGAAGACACAATACAGAACCCAGCAGGGGCGGGAAGAACTGTAAGGGGGAACAGTCCAGAAAGGAGAGAACTATCAAAGCAGCAAACTCCATATTTTAGTCAAGTGTCTACTAGACGGCTTTATTCAAAATCATTTAGTACGTGAGTGAGTGAACTTTGGTTAAGTACATTTTATTTATTTATATTATTTCTTAGTAGATTGCACCGTTCAGCACATTTTATTTATATTCTAATTGATTATTATTTATCAGTACATTTTATTTATAATATATAATTATTTATTATTAGATTGCACAGTACAGTATATATTGTTTTTTTATATTATAATTTATTATTGTTTATTAGATTGCGATGTACAGAACATTTATTTATTGCACAGTACATATTTAATTATATTATACACATCTATTTATATGATCATTTGTTATTTAATAGTACATGGCACAGTACAGTACTTATTTATTTTAATGTTTTATTATTAATTAGTAGATTGCACAGTACAGTACATGTTATTTATTTATAATTTATTATTATTTATTAGTAGATTGCACAGTACAGTACGTCTCATTTATTTATATTATAATTTATTAGTAAATTACAAAGTACAGTACATATAATTTACTTATTTTATAATTATAGATAGATTGCACAGTACAGTACATATTTATTTATATTATAAATTATTTCTTAGTAGATTGCACAGTTCAGTACATATTTATTTATTTATTATTATTTGTTAATAGATTGCACAGTAAAGTATATATTTATTTATATTATAATTTATTATTTATTGGTAGATTGCACAGTACAGTACATATTTATTTATATCATAATTTATTATTATTTATTTGTATTTTGCAGTACAGTACATGTTATCTATTTATATCATAATTTATTATTATTTATTAGTAGATTGCACAGTACAGTACATATTTATATCATAATTTATGATTATTTATTGGTAGATTGCACAGTAAAGTACATATTTATTTATATTATAATTTATTATGTATTAGTGGATAGTACAGTGCATATCATTTATTTATATTATAGTTCATTATTATTAGTAGATTGCACAGTAAAGTACATATCACTTATTTGTATTATGATTTATTATTATTTATTAGTAGATTGCAAAGTACAGTACATATCATTTATTTATTTGATAATTATTGATAGATTGCACAGTACAGTACATATTTATTTATATTATAATTTATTATTATGTATTGGTACGGTACAGTACATATTTATTTATATTATAAATTATTTCTTAGTAGATTGCACAGTTCAGTACATATTTATTTATTTATTATTATTTGTTAATAGATTGCACAGTACAGTACATATTTATTTATTATTATTTGTTAATAGATTGCACAGTACAGTACATACTTATTTATATTATAATTTATTATTTATTAGTAGATTGCAAAATACAGTACATATTTATTTATATTATAATTTATTATTATTTATTAGGAGATTGCAGTGCAGTACAGTACATGTTATCTATTTATATTATTTATTAGTAGATTGCACAATACAGTACATATTTATTTATATTATAATTTATTATTATTTATTAGTAGATTGCACAGTACAGTACATATTTATTTATATTATAATTTATATATTGTTATTTCTTGGTTAGATTGCACAGTATAGAACATAATATATATTTATATTATAATGTATTATTATTTATTAGTAGATTGCACAGTACAGTACATATTTATTTATATTATAATTTAATATTATGTATTAGTACATTGCACAATTCAGTACTGATTATTTATTTATATGATAATTTATTATTAGTAGATTGCACTGTACAGTACATATTTCTTTATATAACATTTTATTATTATTTATTAGTAGATTGTACAGTACATATTTATTAATAATATATTATTTATCAGTAGATTGCACAGTACAGTACATATTTATTTATATTATACATATATTTATTCATATTATAATGTATTATTATTTATTAGTAGATTGCACAGTACAGTACATATTTATTTATATTATAATTTATTATTATGTATTGGTACGGTACAGTACATATTTATTTATATTATAAATTATTTCTTAGTAGATTGCACAGTTCAGTACATATTTATTTATTATTATTATTTGTTAATAGATTGCACAGTACAGTACATACTTATTTATATTATAATTTATTATTTATTAGTAAATTGCACAGTACAGTACATATCATTTATTTTATAATGATTTATTAGTATATTGCACAATACAGTACATATTTATTTATATTATAATTTATTATTATTTATTAGGAGATTGCAGTGCAGTACAGTACATGTTATCTATTTATATTATTATTTATTAGTAGATTGCACAGTACAGTACATATTTATTTATATTATAATTTATTATGTATTAGTGGATATTACAGTGCATATCATTTATTTATATTATAGTTTATTATTTATTAGTAGATTGCACAGTACAATACATATCATTTATTTATATTATAAATTATTTTTATTTACTAGTAGATTGCAAAGTACAGTATATATCATTTATTTATTTTATAATTATTAATAGATTGCACAGTACAGTACATATTTATCTATATTACAATTTATTATTATTTATTAGTAGATTACACAGTACAGTACATATTTATATTATAGTATATTATGTATTCGTACGGTACAGTACATATTTATTTATATTATAAATTATTATTTATTAGTAGATTGAACAGTTCAGTACATATTTATTTATATTATAATTTATTATTATTTATTAGTAGATTGCATAGTACAGTACATATCCTTTATTAATATTATAATGTATTATTATTTATTAGTAGATTGCACAGTACAGTACATATTTATTTATATTATAATTTATTTATTAGTATATTCATTTATTTATATTATAATTCATTAGTTGATTGCACAGTACAGCACATATCATTTATTCATATTATAATACATTATTTATTAGTAGTATGCACGGTTCAGTGCATATAATTCATTTATATTATAATTTATTATTATTTATTAATAGATTGCACAGTACAGTACATATTTATTTATTTTATAATTATTTATTAGTAGATTGCACAGTACAGTACATATTTATTTATATTATAATTTATTGTTATTTCTTGGTTAGATTGCACAGTATAGAACATAATATATATTTATATTATAATTTATTATTATTTATTAGTAGATTGCACAGTACAGTACATATTTATTTATATAATAATTTAATATTATGTATTAGTACATTGCACAATTCAGTACTGATTATTTATTTATATGATAATTTATTATTAGTAGATTGCACTGTACAGTACATATTTCTTTATATAACATTTTATTATTATTTATTAGTAGATTGTACAGTACATATTTATTAATAATATATTATTTATCAGTAGATTGCACAGTACAGTACATATTTATTTATATTATACATATATTTATTCATATTATAATTTATTATTATTTATTCGTAGATTGCACAGTACAGTACATATTTATTTATATTATACATATATTTATTCATATTATAATTTATTATTATTTATTAGTAGATTGCACAGTACAGTACATATAATTTATTTCAATTTATTATTATTTATTAGTAGATTGCACAGTACAGTACATATCATTTATTTATATTATAATTTATTACTAGATTGCACAGTTGAGTACATATTTATTTATATTACAATGTATTATTATTTATTAATTGATTGCACAGTACAGTACATATTTACTCATATTATAATTTACTATTATTTATTAGTAGATTGCAGTACAGTACATGTTATTTATTTATATCTTAATTTATTATTATTTATTAGTAGATTGCACAGTACAGTACATATATATTTATATTATAATTATTGGTAGATTGCACAGTACAGTACATATTTATTCATATTTATTAATATTTTATTTTTGTATTATGTATTAGTAAATAGTACAGTGCATATCATTTATTTATATTATAGTTTATTATTATTTATTAGTAGATTGCACAGTTCAGTGCATATCATTTATTTATATTATAATTTATTATTATTTATTAGTCGATTGCACAGTACAGTAGATATTTATTTATATTATAATGTATTATTATTAGTAGATTGCAAAGTACAGTACATATCATTTATTTTATAATTATTAATAGATTGCACAGTACAGTACATATTTATTTATATTACAATTTATTAGTAGATTGCACAGTACAGTACATATTTATCTATATTATAAATTATTATTTATTAGTAGATTGCACAGTACAGTAAATATTTATATTACAATGTATTATTTATTAATTGATTGCACAGACAGTACATATTTATTTATATTATAATTTATTATTATTTATTAGTAGGTTGCAGTACAGTATGTGTTATTTATTCATATCATAATTTATTATTATTTATTAGTAGATTGCACAGTACAGTACATATATATTTATATTATAATTTATAATTATTTATTGGTAGATTTCACAGTACAGTACATATTTATTTATTTTATAATTTATTATGTATTAGTAGATAGTACAGTACATATTTATTTATTTTATAATTATTAATAGATTGCACAATACATATCATTTATTTATATTATAATATATTATTTATTAGTAGATTGTAAAGTACAGTATATATCATTTATTTTATAAGTAATAGATTGCACAGTACAGTACATGTTTATTTATACTACAATATATTATTATTTATTAGTACGGTACAGTACATCTTTATTTATATTATAAATTATTATTTATTAGTGGATTGCACAGTACAGTACATATTTATTTATATTGTAATTTATTATTATTTATTAGTAGATTGCACAGTTCAGTACATATTTATCTACATTATGAATTATTATTTATTAGATTGCACAGTACAGTAAATATTTATTTATATCACAATGTATTATTTATTAGTAGATTGCACAGACAGTACATATTTATTTATATTATAATTTATTATTATTTATTAGTGGATTGCAGTACAGTACGTGTTATTTATTCATATCATAATTTATTAGTATTTATTAGTAGATTGCACAGTACAGTACATATATATTTATATTATAATTTATAATTATTTATTGGTAGATTTCACAGTACAGTACATATTTATTTATTTTATAATTTATTATGTATTAGTAGATAGTACAGTACATATTTATTTATTTTATAATTATTAATAGATTGCACAGTACATATCATTTATTTATATTATAATATATTATTTATTAGTAGATTGCAAAGTACAGTATATATCATTTATTTTATAATTAATAGATAGCACAGTACAGTACATGTTTATTTATACTACAATATATTATTATTTATTAGTAGATTGCACAGTTCAGTACATATTTATTTATATTATAATGTATTATTTATTAGTAGATTCATTTATTTATATTATAATTTATTAGTAGATTGCACAGTACATGCACAGTACAGTACATATCATTTATTAATATGATAATTTATTATTATTTATTAGTAGATTGCACAGAACAGTACATATTTATTTATATTACATTTTTTTATTTATTAGTAAATTGCTCAGTACAGTACATATTTATTTATATTGTAATTTATTACTATTTATTAGTAGATTGCACGGTAGAGTACATATTATTTATTTATATTATAATTTATTATTTATTAGTAGATTGCACAGTACAGTACATATATTTTATTTATGTTATAATTTATTATTATTTATTGGTACATTGCACAGTACATATATAATTATATAATAATTTATTAGTAGCAGTAGAGTCATTTATTTATATTATAATTTATTAGTACATTGCACAGTACAGTACATATTTATTTATATAATAATTTATTATTATTTATTAGTAGATTCATTTATTTATATTATATTTTTTTATCATTTAATAGTAGATTGCACAGTACAGTACATATTTATTCATATTATAATTTGATATTATGTATTAGTAGATTGACAATACAGTACAGATTATTTATTTATATGATAACTTATTATTAGTAGATTGCACTGTACAGTACATATTTATTTATATATTTTACTATTATTTATAAGTAGATTGCACAGTACAGTACATATTTTTTATATTATGATTTATTATTATTTATTAGTAGAGTGCACAATAGATTACACATTTATTTATATTATAATTTATTATTATTTATTAGTAAATTGCACAGTACAGTACATATTCCGTACAATTGACCACTAAATGCTAACACCCCAATATATTTTTCAACTTGTTTAAGTCGGGGTCCCTCTAATCAATTCATGATAAAAGAGTAAAAAGATAAAAAGTTAAAGCCCAAATTAACGACATTTTTTTAGTTCTTAATTAAATTCAGTGAAAAATACAAAACAATTGTGTCGCATAATAAAATAAATAAAAATGTTTTCTCATTCTTGGGTGGACAAGCTTGTCAAAATGATGGGAGTTATTTATATGTGAAAAATAATTTTATGTAGACGCCACTTATTAAATGAATGGTATTCTTTAGAATTGAAGCCCTCAGTTCGAACATAATTCTACTTTAGACACACAAAAATTGATTTTTTTCTCATTTTTTATCCGTCTTTGTACAGTATGACTAATATTATGTCTTAACTTAAACATCATAAAACGATAAAATGTGATGAAACGTCGACTTTAATAAACAATTGTGTCAGATTAGCTCAGCATGCTGGCTACGTACGTGACGATATTCCTTAGCAACTATTTTTAGGGGTTACGAAAGGAAATTTTGTCACAATTACCTTGCGGCGTGACAATAATACTTGGGTGTTAGTAAAACTGTTGGAATGTAATCATGAAAAAGGACAAACAGTACCTTAGTCTTGTGTGGTGACCTCTACACGCTTGTGTGGTGACCTCTACACGCTTGTGTGGTGACCTCTACACGCTTGTGTGGTGACCTCTACACGGTGGTTGCGACGCTTTGCCTTGCTGCCATAAAACTGAAAAGAAGAAGACGTACGGCAGGTCATTTGGGACAAAACTCACGCTGTAAAGTGCAATGTCAATGTATTACTGTACATTTATTAAATTGTTGTAACACATTTTTAATTCACACACTGTATTAACAAATTTAGTTTTCCTTTTAAAAATAATTTCAGATACTGTTGGGTCCAGAATAAAGAAAACCGACGCTCTTTTCAACCTTTTAACAACACAATCTCCGTTTATCAGTCAGACACAACAACACTTCATTTTTTTATATACAATATTTATTTGAGTTTGCAGTTTGCACAGTTCAGTACATATTATTTATTTATATTATAATGTATTATTATTTATTAGTAGAATGCTCAGTACAGTACATGTCATTTATTTAGATTATAATTTATTATTTATTAGTAGATTGCACAGTACAATACATATTTATTTATACTATAATGTATTAATATTTTTTAGTAGATTGCACAGATCAGTACATATTATTTGTTTATATTATAATTTATTATTATTTATTAGTAGAATGCTCAGTACAGTACAATTCATTTATTTATATTATAATTTATTAGTAGATTGCACAGTACAGTACATATTTATATAATACGTATTTATTTATATTATAATGTACTATTATTTATTAGTAGATTGCACAGTACAGTACATATTTATTTACATTATAATTTATTATTATTTATTAGTAGATTGCACAGTACAGTACATGTCATTTATTTATATTATAATTTATTATTATTTATTAGTAGATTGCACAGTTCAGTACATATTATTTATTAATATCATTCATTATTATTTATTAGTAGATTGCACAGTACAATACATATTATTTATTTATATTATAATGTATTAATATTTTTAGTGGATTGCACAGTTCAGTACATATTAATTATTAATATATTATTTTGTATTATTATTTATTAATAGATTGCACAGTTCAGTATATATTATTTATTAATATCATTCATTATTATTTATTAGTAGATTGCACAGTACAATACATATTATTTATTTATATTATAATTTATTATTATTTATCAGTAGATTACACAGTTCAGTACATATTATTTATTTATATTATAATTTATTATTATTTATTAGTAGATTGCACAGTTCAGTATATATTATTTATTAATATCATTCATTATTATTTATTAGTAGATTGCACAGTACAATACATATTATTTATTTATATTATAATGTATTAATATTTTTAGTGGATTGCACAGTTCAGTACATATTAATTATTAATATTATAATTTATTATTTATTAGTAGAATGCTCAGTACAGTACATGTCATTTATTTATACTATAATTTATTATTAGTAGATAGCACAGTACAGTACATATTTATTCATATTATAATTTATTAGTAGATTGCACAGTACAGTAAATATTTATTTATATAATACGTATTTATTTGTATTATAATTTATTATTTATTAGTAGATTGCACAGTACAGTACATACATTTTATATACAATTTATTATCATTTATTAGTAGATTGCACAGTGCAGTACATATTTATTTATATTATGATTTATTATTATTTATTAGTAGATTGCACAGTACAATACATATTTATTTATATTATAATGTATTAATATTTTTTAGTAGATTGCACAGTTCAGTACATATTTATTAATATTATAATTTATTATTATTTATTAGTAGAATGCTCAGTACAGTACATGTCATTTATTTATATTCTAATTTATTATCTATTAGTAGATTGCACAGTACAGTACATATTTATTCATATTATAATTTATTATTATTTATTAGTAGATTACACAGTTCAGTACATATTATTTATTTATATTATAATTTATTATTATTTATTAGTAGATTGCACAGTTCAGTATATATTATTTATTAATATAATTCATTATTATTTATTAGTAGATTGCACAGTACAATACATATTATTTATTTATATTATAATGTATTAATATTTTTAGTGGATTGCACAGTTCAGTACATATTAATTATTAATATTATAATTTATTATTTATTAGTAGAATGCTCAGTACAGTACATGTCATTTATTTATACTATAATGTATTATTTATTAGTAGATTGCACAGTACAGTACATATTTATTCATATTATAATGTATTATTATTTATTAGTAGATTGCACAGTACAGTACATATTTATTTATATAATACGTATTTATTTATATTATAATTTATTATTTATTAGTAGATTGCACAGTACAGTACATATTTATTTATATTATGATTTATTATTATATTGCACAGTACAGTACATGTAATTTATTTATATTATAATGTATTATTTATTAGTAGATTGCACAGTTAAGTACATATTATTTATTAATATTATTATTTATTAGTAGATTGCACAGTACAGTACATATTTATTTATATAATACGTATTTATTTATATTATAATTTATTATTTATTAGTAGATTGCACAGTACAGTACATATTTTTTATATACAATTTATTATTATTTATTAGTAGATTGCACAGTGCAGTACATATTTATTTATATTATGATTTATTATTATTTATTAGTAGATTGCACAGTACAGTACATGTAAT
>NC_084638.1:946085-973585 GCF_033978795.1 Nerophis ophidion
TACACATATACATATATATATAAATATATATATACACGTGTATATATATACACACACACACATATATATACACATACATGTATATATATATACACATACATATATATATATATATATATATATAAATAAACACACACACACACACACGCACACACACACACACACACACACACGCACACATACATATAAAAAACAAAGTCCACCCACTGGGTATGTCCCAGGTAGAGTGGTATAGACTCTGTCCAGCGTCCACCCTGAGTGTGGCCCCAGAGATGTAGGAGGCAGCGGGGGAGAGCAGGAAACAAACTGCTGAGGAGATCTGAGCACAAATACTTCATTACGTGCGACTACTGGAAGAAATATCACTTGCTTGGCTAACATACATGACAGCCAGTAAAACATGCAATATAATAATAGTATAATAGTACTATGGTCATTAATCACCTCCTCTGGGACCCCCAGTCTCTTGGCAGGACTAAAAGGGACCGACATCTTGAAGAGGGTTGGTCCCAGCTCCTTATAGTTCTCCATTGCAGTTTTGGAAAAAATGGTCCCCTGCAACAACACATATGCCCATTTGCAACATTTACCTCGTTTATATATGTACATACAATTAGGGATGGGTACCGTTTACGTTTCCACCAATATGGTACCAAACCTTGGTACCTGGGAATCGATACCAGTAATTAACGGTACCAACTATTGGTACTTTTGTGTGCTTTAATTAATATGCCATCAACGACTTGAGCAGCTTAAAACAGGTCAGTATGAATATGCTTTTTTTCCATGAAGCTGAACGTGTTATGTTGCGCCCTATAAAGTGTCTATACTGTAAGGATTGTGCTCAATACATACTGTAAAATCTAATGACTTGCGGACATGCCATCAATGACTTGAGCAGCTTAGAGCAGGTCAGTATGAATATGCTTTTTTTCCATGAAGCTAAATGTGTTATGTTGCGCCCTATAAAGTGGTTGTACTGTAAGGATTGTGCTTAATACACACCGTAAAATCTACTGACTTGCGGACATGACATCAGCGACTTGAGTAGCTTAAATTAAGTCAGTATGAACATGCTTTTTTCCCCCATGAAGCCGAACGTGTTGTGCTGTGCCCTACAAAGTGTTTGTACTGTAAGTATTGTGTCTAATACGCACAGTAAAATATACTACCTTGCGGGCATACCATCAATGACTTGAGTAGCTTAAAATAAGTCAGTATGAATACGCTTTTTTCCATGAAGCCGAACGTGTTATGTTGCGCCCTGCAAAGTGTTTGTACTGTTAGTATTGTGCTTAATTCACACCGTAAAATCTACCGACTTGGGGACATGCCTTCAACGACTTGAGCAGGTTAAAACAAGTCAGAATGAATATGCTTTTCTCAATTAAGCTAAACGTGTTATGTTGCGCCATATAAAGTGTTTATACTGTAAGGATTGTGCTTAATACACACCGTAAAGTCCTGCGACTTGTGGACATGCCATCAAGGACTTGAGCAGGTTAGGACAGGTCAGTATGAATATGCTTTTTTTCCATGAAGCTGAAAGTGTTATGTTGCGCCCTACAAAGTGTCTGTACTGCAAATATTGTGTCTAATACGCACAGTAAAATATACTACCTTGCGGACATACCATCAATGACTTGAGTAGCTTAAAATAGGTCAGTATGAATATGCTTCTTTACCCAGGAAGCCGAACGTGTTGTGTTGCACCCTACAAAGTGTTTGTACTGTAAGTATTGTACCTATTAAACTACGTCAAATCTACTGACTTGCACACATGCCATCAATGACTTGAGCAGCTTAAAATAGATCAGTATGAATATGCTTTTTCCCCCCCATGAAGCCGAACGCGTTATGTTGCGCCCTATAAAGTGTTTATACTGTAAGTATTGTGCCTAATAAACACCGTACAATCTACTGACTCGCGGATGTGTCATCAATGACTTGAGTAGCTTAAAATAGGTCAGTACGAATGTTTTTTTTCCTGTTATGCTGCGCCCTACAAGTTTGTACTGTAAGTATTGTGCTTAATACACACTGTAAAATCTACTGACTTGCGGATGTGTCATCAATGACTTGCGTAGCTTAAAATAGGTCAGTGTGAATGTTTTTTTTCCTGTTATGTTGCGCCCTACAAAGTGTTTATACTGTAAGTATTGTGCCTAATACACACCGTACAATCTACTGACTTGTGGATGTGTCATCAATGACTTCAGTAGCTTAAAATAGGTCAGTATGAATGTTTTTTTTCCTGTTATGTTGCGCCCTACAAAGTGTTTATACTGTAAGTATTGTGCCTAATACACACCGTACAATCTACTGACTTGTGGATGTGTCATCAATGACTTGAGTAGCTTAAAATAGGTCAGTACGAATGTTTTTTTTCCTGTTATGTTGCGCCCTACAAGGTGTTTGTACTGTAAGTACTGTGCTTAATACACACTGTAAAATCTACTGACTTGCGGATGTGTCATCAATTACTTGAGTAGCTTAAAATAGGTCAGTGTGAATGTTTTTTTTCCTGTTATGTTGCGCCCTACAAAGTGTTTGTACTGTAAGTGTGTCTAATACACACCGTACAATCTACTGATTTGTGGATGTGTCATCAATTACTTGAGTAGCTTAAAATAGGTCAGTATGAATGTTTTTTCCCTGTTATGTTACGCCCTACAAAGTGTTTGTACTGTAAGTACTGTGCTTAATACACACTGTAAAATCTACTGACTTGTGGATGTGTCATCAATGACTTGCGTAGCTTAAAATAGGTCAGTATGAATGTTTTTTTTCCTGTTATGTTGCGCCCTACAAAGTGTTTATACTGTAAGTATTGTGCCTAATACACACCGTACAATCTACTGACTTGTGGATGTGTCATCAATGACTTGAGTAGCTTAAAATAGGTCAGTACGAATGTTTTTTTTCCTGTTATGTTGCGCCCTACAAGGTGTTTGTACTGTAAGTACTGTGCGTAATACACACTGTAAAATCTACTGACTTGCGGATGTGTCATCAATGACTTGAGTAGCTTAAAATAGGTCAGTATGAA
Organism: Nerophis ophidion; assembly: GCF_033978795.1. Taxonomy (NCBI): domain Eukaryota; kingdom Metazoa; phylum Chordata; class Actinopteri; order Syngnathiformes; family Syngnathidae; genus Nerophis; species Nerophis ophidion. The sequence continues at coordinate 949,135 of NC_084638.1, forward strand.
TGTTTTTTTTCCAGTTATGCTGCGCCCTACAAGGTGTTTATACTGTAAGTATTGTGCCTAATACACACCGTACTATCTACTGACTTGTGGATGTGTCATCAATTACTTGAGTAGCTTAAAATAGGTCAGTGTGAATGTTTTTTTTCCTGTTATGTTGCGCCCTACAAAGTGTTTGTACTGTAAGTGTGCCTAATAAACACCGTACAATCTACTGACTCGCGGAAGTGTCATCAATGACTTGAGTAGCTTAAAATAGGTCAGTGCGAATGTTTTTTTTCCTGTCATGTTGCGCCCTACAAATTGTTCGTACTGTAAGTATTGTGCTTGATACCCACATTACACTTGATTGCAACTTGCATCTTATTTTGTCGTTTTCATGACCAAATTTGGAGGTGTTGAAAACACTTGTGTGAAATCGCTAATCCTAACATAAGCCTGTCTATGGCAAAACCAATGTAAATGAGCATCGAGCTAGCCCATTTTGGAAGGGTGAAGCCTTACTTTATTTCTCAGCCTTTTCTAGCAGGCACACTTGCTTTGTTGGTGTTGAAAATTGCAACTTTACTTAAAGAGAGTTGGCACTGTTTGATTTTATGTGAATGGTACCGCCGGAATTGGGTACCCATCCCTTAATATATTGTGATGATATTGCATACAGGGGCCACAGCGTTGACTCGGACCCCTGAGGACGCCCACTCAACAGCCAGGCTTTTTGTTAAGTTATCCACGCCTGCTCTGGCTGCACCCGTGTGTCTGTCAGAGAGAGAGAGAGGGCGGCTTTACCACTTTCATCCAAATAAATATATACACTTGTAAAGAACATACTGTCTTGAGTTTCCAATCATTTCTTATTTTTTTGTGATAGAGTGATTGGAGCACAAGCTTCTGCTTGAATTTTTGACCACTCCTCTTGACAAAATTGGTGCAGTTCAGCTAAAAGTGTTGGTTTTCTGACATGGACTTTGTTAGGAAGGGATAGTAGTTCTTTTAGAGTTGGGACACGATGCGACCAGAGAATCCTTTAATCATCTTTATTGCTGAAAGGTACAGTGGGGCAAAAAAGTATTTGGTCAGCCAGCGATTGTGCAAGTTCTCCCACTTCAAATGATGACAGAGGTCTGTCATTTTCATCATAGGTACACTTCAACTGGGATGAAAACAATCCAGGAATTCACATTGTAGGAATTTTAAAGAATTTATTTGTAAATTATCGTGGAAAATAAGTATTTGGTCAATAACAAAAATTCAACTAAATACTTTGTAATATAACCTTTGTTGGCAATAACAGAGGTTTGCACACACAGTAGCTGGTATTTTGGCCCATTCCTCCATGCAGATCTTCTCCAGAGCAGTTATGTTTTGGGGCTGTCGCCGAGCAACACGGACTTTCCACTCCCTCCACAGATTTTCTATGGGGTTGAGATCTGGAGACTGGCTAGGCCACTCCAGGACTTTCAAATGCTTCTTACGGAGCCGCTCCTTCGTTGCTCGGGCGGTGTGTTAGGGATCGTTGTCATGCTGGAAGACCCAGGCACGTTTCATCTTCAAAGCTCTCACTGACGGAAGGAGGTTTTGGCTCCAAATCTCAGGATACATGGCCCCATTCATTCTTTCCTTAACACGGATCAATCGTCCTGTCCCCTTAGCAGAAAAACAGCCCCAAATCATGATGTTTCCACCAACATGCTTCACAGTAGGTGTGGTGTTCTTGGGATGCAACTCAGTATTCTTCTTCCTCCAAACACGACAAGTTGAGTTTATACCAAAAAGGATACATGGATGATACAGCAGAAGATTACGAGAATGTCATGTGGTCAGATCAAACTAAAATAGAACTTTTTGGTATAAACTCAACTTGTCGTGTTTGGAGGAAGAAGAATACTGAGTTGCATCCCAAGAACACCACACCTACTGTAAAGCATGGGGGTGGAAACATCATGCTTTGGGGCTGTTTTTCTGCTAAGGGGACAGGACGATTGATCCGTGTTAAGGAAAGAATGAATGGGGCCATGTATCCTGAGATTTGGAGCCAAAACCTCCTTCCATCAGTGAGAGCTTTGAATGCTTGACCAAATACTTATTTTCCACCATAATTTTCAAATAAATTATTTAAAATTCCTACAATGTGAATTCCTGGATTTTTTTTTCACATTCTGTCTCTCACAGTTGAAGTGTACCTATGATGAAAATGACAGACCTCTGTCATCATTTGAAGTGGGAGAACTTGCACAATCGCTGGCTGACTAAATACTTTTTTGCCCCACTGTAGATGCGAATGTGTGTGTGTGTGTGTGTGTGTGTGTGTGTGTGTGTGTGTGTGTGGTCTAAACAAATAGAGAAAAGAGGAAAAGTTACAATCCAATTATATACACAATAATATGTAGCAATACATGAATGTGCATACATTATATAATATAAGTGAAGTAAAGTATATTTATATAGCGCTTTTCTCTAGTGACTCAAAGCGCTTTACATAGTGAAAGCCAATATCTAAGTTACATTTAAACCGGTGGGTAAAGTGTCTTGCCCAAGGACACAACGGCAGTGACGAGGATGGCGGAAGCGGGAATTGAACCTGCAACCCTCAAGTTGCTGGCACGGCCACTCTACAACCGAGCTATACCGCCCCATAATATAAAGGTGTGAATAATAACAATTATAAACTGCACTTAACTATGCATGAACTTCAACAAGTTCTAAGCTTCAGAGCCATAAATGTCGATTATGTGGTCTCTGTCGCCATCTAGAGGCCAAACGACGCCATCGCAGTTTTAATGAGAGAGAAACTGAGCGTGAATGGAAACACTGTCATCTCTCGTTTGACCCAAAAATACCTGAACTTAGCATACTGTGCACCAAACATGTGCAGAAGTAGCAAGGCATGGCATTCAGTTCAAACGCTGTAATAAAATATGACAAAACTTACTTTTTGCCGTCAACGAAAAGTTGATTGAAAACCGGCTGTGATTTAAAGGGGAAATGACGTCACAGATTGACCTATGAACTTAAAGGCCTACTGAAATGAGATGTTCTTATTTAAACGGGGATAGCAGCTCCATTCTATGTGTCATACTTGATGAAATATTGCCATATTTTGGCTGAAAGGATTTAGTAGAGAACATCCACGATAAAGTTGGCAACTTTTGGTCGCTAATAAAAAAGCCTTGCCTGTACCGGAAGTAGCAGACGATGTGCGCGTGACGTCACGGGTTGTGGAGCTCCTCACATCTGAACATTGTTTACAATCATGGCCACCAGCAGCGAGAGCGATTCAGACCGAGAAAGCGACGATTTCCTCATTAATTTGAGCGAGGATGAAAGATTTGTGGATGAGGAAAGTGAGAGTGAAGGACTAGGAAAAAAAAGAAAAAAGACGATTGCAGCGAGAGCGATTCAGATGTTGTTAGACACATTTACTAGGATAATATTAGGAAATCCCTTATCTGCTAGTGTTTTAGTGAGTTAAATAGTACCCGATAGTCGGAGGGGTGTGGCCACGGGTGTGTTGAGGGAAGTCACACAGCTGCAGGAGGACGCTGGCTCCGCTGATCCATAAGAGGCGACTTATTACCACAATTTTCCCACCCAAAACTGCCGGTTGACATGTAGTCGGGATCCATGTTCGCTTGACCGCTCTGATCCATAGTAAAGCTTCACCTCCGGGAATTTTAAACAAGGAAACACCGTGTGTTTGTGTGGCTAAAGGCTAAAAGCTTCCCACCTACATATTTCTTCTTTGACGTCTCCATTATTAATTGAACAAATTGCAAAAGATTCAGCAACACATATGTCCAGAATACTGTGTAATTATGCGATGAAAAGAGACGACTTTTAGCAGTTAGTGGTGCTGCGCTAGTATGTCCCCTCCAACCAGTAACGTCACAAACACGCGTTTTCAACAGGAAACTCGGCGGGAAATTTAAAATTGTAATTTAGTAGACTAAAGCGGCCGTATTGGCATGTGTTGCAATGTTAATATTTCATCATTGATATATAAACTATCAGACTGTGTGGCTTTCAGTAGGCCTTTAACATTGCTGTATGTATACTTTTGACCAAGTCACATTTTCAGTAGACACATAATAAATTCATAAAAGAATCGTTTAAAGAAGGATATTACTCACGACATGCCTGGGAAGCCTTTCCACATATCGGCGATGATGTTGACGATCACGCCTCCGTGTTGTTTCATCCATGCGGTGTAGACTATCAAGGCGATGCGTTATCATCCTAGCACAGATAGATTCGCCGCCCGGGTCTCACCTTCCTTGCAGCAGTGGAAGGTTCCAGTCAGGTTGGTGTCCACCACCGCCTTCCATCCCTTCGAGGACATGTGCTCCGCCGGGCTGCTGAACTGCCCGCCGCCATTGTTGACCAGGAAGTCTATGCGTCCGTACTGCTTCAGCGCCGAGGATACGAGAGCCTTCACCTGGGGGGCGGGACGTACGTCGTGACTCGCCAACGTGCAAAGCGGAAGGGAAGGCGCACCTCGGTCTCGTCGCGGATGTTGCACGGGACCGGAGTGACACGAGCGGGGCTGGAGGCGGGGATTTTCTCGCTCATCTCCTGGGCGGCCGCTTCCAGTCTCTCCGCCTTCCTGCTGGAGATCACCACGCTGCAACCTGGGGGGACAAGATGGCGGGACTGATGCCATTAACCTTGGGGTCGGGAACCTTTTTGGCTGAGAGAGCCATGAAAGCCAAATATTTCAAAATGTATTTCCGTAAGAGCCATATCATATTTTTTAACACTGAATACAACTAAATGCGTGCATTTTTAAGTAAGACCAACATTTTTAGAGTATAATAAGTGTCTTATTCTTTTTAATAACATTGTTATTCTGAAGCTAACCAATAATAAATCAAATGTCATGTCTGTTGATCATGTTTTTGTTTGGCCATGTGCTGTTTGTCCTTTGGACTCTTTAAGTTCCCGTTTTTTTCCACTCCCTTGTCTGGTTTCCTTGGTTACTCATTTTGTCCACCTGTCTCTGGTGGACAAAATGCCCGCTCACCTGCTTCCCGAGCACTAATCAGAGGCAGTATTTAAGCTCGTCTTTGCCAGTCAGTCGCCCTGTGCTGACTTTTTCATGCCTTGCCATAGTTTCGTGCTTCATATATATATATATATATATATATATATATATATATATATATATATATATATATATATATATATATATATATTATATTATATATTTTAGGGCTGCGAATCTTTGGGTGTCCCACGATTCGATTCAATATCAATTCTTGGGGTCACGATTCGATAATAAATCTATTTTTTTCAATTAAACGCGATTCTTGATTAAAAAATGTTATTTTTCCGATTCATAAGGATTGTGTATTCATTCAATACATAGATTTCAGCAGGATCTACCCCAGTCTGCTGACATGCAAGCAGAATAGTAGATTGAAAAAAAAAAGCTTTTATAATTGTAAAGGACAATGTTTTATCAACTGATTGCAATAATGTAAATTTGTTTTAACTATTAAAGGAAGCAAAAATATGACTTATTTTATCTTTGTGAAAACATTGGACACAGTGTGTTGTCCAGCTTATGAGATGCCATGCAAGTGTAAGCCACTCTGACACTATTGTTCTTTTATTTTAGTTTTATAAATGTCTAATGATAATGTCAATGAGGGATTTTTAATCACTGCCATGCTGAAATGATAACTAATATTGATACTGTTGTTGATAATATTCATTTTTGTTTCACTACTTTTGGTTTGTTCTGTGTGGTGTTTGTGTCTTTATTGCAGTTCTGAGTGTTGCTGGGTCAGGTTTGGTTTTGGAATTGGATTGCATTGTTATGGTATTGCTGTGTAGTGGTTTGTTGAATTTCAGTGTTCATTTATTTACACATATAAACACACTTAACACTCATCTACCCATTGTTGAGTTAAGGGTTGAATTTTCCATCCTTTGTTTTCTAACCATATGCATGTACAGTAGATGGCAGTATTGTCCTGTTTAAGAGTGTCACAACATTGCTGTTTAAGGCAGACGAATTGCTTTACGGTAGACGAAAACAGACTGCTGTTGTTGTGTGTTGTATTACCGCGCTGGGAGGATGTTAATGAAACGGCCTAACAATAAAACCACATAAGAAACCAAGAACTCGCCCTTGATCATTCTGACCTTTATAACGTCATTTGGGCAGACACGCTATTTATACACGTCACTCAGGTCCGCATGGAGCTGGAGGGGGCGTGGCCTCCAGCTCCGCCTGAATTTCGGGAGAAAAATTTTTCCCGGGGCAGGTGCTGAATTTCGGGAGTCTCCCGGGAAATCCGGGAGGGTTGGCAAAACAGGCCCAGAGCATAATACTACCACCACCATGCTTGACGGTAGGTATGGTGTCCCTGGGATTAAAGGCCTCACCTTTTCTCCTCCAAACATATTGCTGGGTATTGTGGCCAAACAGGCTTCAATAAGACCTTCCTCCAGAAGGTCTTATTTTTGTCCATGTGATGAAAAACTGGTGCTTTACAGAGAGTAAATGGGACAATGAAAAAGGAGGATTTTCAGTAGAACCATAATAAATTCATAAAAGAAGCAAACTTCATGAATGTTTCTTTGTGACTAACAAGTACGTGCTCCAATCACTCTATCAAATAAAAGTTGTAGAAACGATTGGAAACTCAAGACAGCCATGACATTATGTTCTTAACCTGTTATATCCTGGTCCCTACACACCTTGTAAAAAGAGCTCAGCAGCGCATGCACTTTTTTGCGTGGGATGAAAAGATAAATGATAAATAAATGGGTTGTACTTGTATAGCGCTTTTCTACCTTCAAGGTACTCAAAGCGCTTTGACACTACTTCCACATTTACACACTGATGGAGGGAGCTGCCATGCAAGGTGCTAACCAGTGAAGTGTCTTGCTCAGAACACAACAGACGTGACGAGGTTGGTACTAGGTGGGGATTGAAGCAGGGACCCTCGGGTTGCGCCACGCCGTCCCCAAGACGCCCCAAAAGAGCACAGCTCCCTCCCCCTATTCTCAGCACATTCTACAGAGGCACTGACCGACAGCATCTCTGTCTGGACTAGAGCCTGCACTGCCTCAGACTGGAAGTCTCTCCAGAGAGTGGTGAGGACGGCAGAAAAGATCATCAAGACTCCTCTTCCTCCTATCCAGGAGATCGCAAAAAGCTGCTGCCTGACCAGACCTCAGAAAATCTGTAAAGACTCCTCCCACCCAGGACTGTTTTCACTGCTGGACTCTAGAAAGAGGTTCCGCAGCCTCCGAAGCAGAACCTCCTTGTTCTGTAACAGCTTCTTCCCTCAGGCCGTAAAACTCTTGAACGAATCATAAATAAATTGTCCCCTCAACTCCCCCCAAAATGGGTGTAACGGTACGTTTATTTGTATTGAACTGTTTCGGTACGGTATGAGGGTGTATCGAACGAGTTTGTATTCTAAAGTCTTAACAAGCTGCTCTGCTTTCTGCCTCTGTCTGAGCAGTGAGCACCCAGCATTGTCCCGCCCACACAACCATCTGATTGGTTACATACAAAGCCAATCAGTAGTGCAGGGGTAGGGAACCTATGGCTCTAGAGCCGGATGTGGCTCTTTTGATGACTGCATCTGGCTCTCGGATAAATCTGAGCACACATTGCTTAACAGGATAAGTAATGAATAATTCCACTTGTAATCACAGTGTTAAAAACAACGTTCAAAATATAAAACATTCTCATGCATTTTTATGTTCAAGAAGTTGCGTTAATGGTAAGAAGTAATTTATTTATTATTGGTTAGTGTGGGGTTCTTCAGACCACCAAGAGCCTGTTTTAGGGTTACAATATTGTTTTATTTTATTTTTCTCTCAGTTGCTTTCCAGCAATTGTCTTTTTCTCTTTCGTCCTCACTCGCGCTCTGGCTCCAGCCCCAACCCCAACCCTGTCTCTCCTCCTGGCCGCTGCTTATAACAGAGCGACAGGTGATTAGATAAAAAGGCCCAGGTGGGCCTTCTACGCACCTGTCGCTGATTTCGAGGCCGGTCCTGGCAACATCCCGCTTTGCTGCAGGCCCGCAGGCCACGCCCCCTCCACAGTTAGCTTCAGAATAACAATGTTATTACAAAGAATAAGAGACTTATTATACTCTGGAAATGTTGGTCTTACTTAAAAATGCACGCGTTTAGTTGTGTTCGGTGTTAAAAAAATATTATACGGCTCTTAGGGAAATACATTTTAAAATATTTGGCTTCTTGGCTCTCTCAGCCAAAAAGGTTCCCGACCCCTGCAGTAGTGCGTATTCAGAGCGATGTAACAGCCAATCAGCAGTGCGTATTCCGAACGCATGTTGCAAACGCTTCGTACCCTCCCCAAATTATAAAAAAACCACTTTCCAGTCACAACTATTACAAACATCACTATGAGCCCAGTTGACATTCTAGAAAATTAAACTGCGGCTCAGCTCGCTCACAGCTCTGGCTTGAGGTGATGTGAAGGCTAATTAGCTTTTAGCGTTACGTTAGCTCATTTTGCTGTGTGTGTGTCTGCGTGTTATTTCACATGAACTAACATGAACTCCATAGATTTTCAGGATCCATCAATCAATCAATCAATGTTTATTTATATAGCCCCAAATCACAAATGTCTCAAAGGGCTGCACAAATCATTACGACTACAACATCCTCGTAAGAACCCACAAAAGGGCAAGGAAAACTCACACCCAGTGGGCAGGGAGAATTCACATCCAGTGGGACGCCAGTGACAATGCTGACTATGAGAAACCTTGGAGAGGACCTCAGATGTGGGCAACCCCCCCCCCCTCTAGGGGACAACATGGGATGAGTAGTCTCTCCTATTGCAATTGTACTATTTTTCAGCTATTGCAGGGGTCGGGAACCTTTTTGGCTGAGAGAGCCATGAAAGCCAAATATTTCAAAATGTTTTTCCGTGAGAGCCATATCATATTATTTAACACTGAATACAACTAAATGTGTGCATTTTTAAGTAAGACCAACATTTTTAGAGTATAATAAGTCTCTTATTCTTTTTAATAACATTGTTATTCTGAAGCTAACCAATAATAAACTAAATACTTCTTACTATTATTGCGACTTCTTGAACATGTGCGGTAGAAAACGGATGGATGGGTTAAAATGAATGAGAATGTTTTATATTTTGAACGCTGTGGTTACCAGCGGAATTGTTCTTTTCTTATCGTGTTAAGCAATGTTAGCTAATATTTATATGAGAGCCAGACGCAGTCATCAAAAGAGCCGCATCTGGCTCGAGAGCCATAGGTTCCCTACCCCTGTCTCATATGGTCCCCTAGTGTCCAAATAACTCTTAATTAAGTCTTTGTTACTTAGAATATGTTCCCCATACTGAAGTGTTACCAATATTTTTTAACAATATGGATTGAACTTTCACAGTATCATGTTAGACCCGCTCCACATCCATTGCTTTCGGTCCCCTAGAGGGGGGGGGGTTGCCCACATCTGAGGTCCTCTCCAAGGTTTCTCATAGTCACTGGCGTCCCACTGGATGTGAATTCTCCCTGCCCACTGGGTGTGAGTTTTCCTTGCCCTTTTGTGGGTTCTTCCGAGGATGTTGTAGTCGTAATGATTTGTGCAGTCCTTTGAGACATTTGTGATTTGGGGCTATATAAATAAACATTGATTGATTGAACAGTGAATACAACTAAATGTGTGCATTTTAAAGTTAGACCAACATTTTTAGAGCATAATAAGTCTCTTATTCTTGTTATTAACATTGTTATTCTGGAGCTAACAAATAATAAATAAAATACTTCTTACCATTAATGCAACTTCTAGGATTGATGGAATAAAACGCATGAGAATGTTTTTCAATTTGAACGTTATTTTTAACCTTGTGATTACCAGCCGAATCATTCATTACTTATCGTGTTAAGCAACGTCAGCTAAGATTTACCTGAGAGCCAGATGCAGTCATCAAAAGAGCCACATCTGGCTCTAAAGCCGCAGGTTCCCTACCCCTGAGCTATAGTTACATTAATCAGTAATGTAGCAGCCTCGTTTTGAATGGCAGCGTCCCTGCTATCACATTTTGACAAAAAATATAACAATTACATAATGCTGTAATAAATTAAGCATGCTGAGTTGACTTGAAACTGTTTAATGTTGCACTTTTTAAATGTAGAAGAAAGGTTTTGTCATTTTATTTAATCAAAGCAACAACTTGAGGCAATGTGGATTAACGTGGGCAGAAGGATCATAGTGTTCCCAATGTTAAAAGGATAAAGCCATTGTTTACAAATTTGGTAAATAAATAACAAAAAAATTAATATTTTGTTGTTTTCTTACTGTACCGAAAATGAACCGAACCGTGACCTCTAAACCGAGGTATGTACCGAACCGACATTTTTGGGGCGGCATAGCTCGGTTGGTAGAGCGGCTGTGCCAGCAACTTGAGGGTTGCAGGTTCGATTCCCGCTTCCGCCATCCTAGTCACTGCCGTTGTGTCCTTGGGCAAGACACTTTACCCACCTGCTCCCAGTGCCACCCACACTGCTTTAAATGTAACTTAGATATTGGGTTTCACTATGTAAAGCGCTTTGAGTCCCTAGAGAAAAGCGCTATATAAATATAATTCACTTCACTTCACTTTGTGTACCGTTACACCCCTAATTAACTCGCTGTAATAAAAAAGACAATATAACATACATCCATAAACGTGGATGCATGTGAAAAAGTGCAATATATTTATCCGTACAGTAATCTATTTATTTATTAATATTTATTATTTATTTAATAATATATGCACCTTATTGCTTTTTTTTATTTTTTATTTATCCCGCACTACCATGAGTTTATGTAACGAAATGTGTGTGCCAAAGTTCACTAGACCCTCGCCATCTTCTTTCAAAAAAAAAATAAAAAAATAGTACATTCGGAGTAAATACACGAACAAAGAGGACTCACCCAACTCCACCAGCTCAGCAGATATGGCTTTACCGATGCCAGTCGCTCCTCCGGTCACAATTGCAACTTTGTGCTCGAACAAGCCCGGTCTGAAGACACTACGGCCCGCCATGTTTGTTTGTGTTCCCGCTGCCCGGATACTTCCGGCGCCACCTGCTGGGGAGGAAAAAAAATACTGCAGCACTTCCGGAATTAGTACTTTAATGATTCCTTCAGGAATTTTAAAATATATATTTATAAATTATACCCCCCCTATCAAGGTTTAAGTCTGCAGGTGTTTCATTCCTCTCCTGATAGTCAACAATTAGTAGAAATAGTGTAATAATAATAATAATAGATTTTATCCGCAAAAAAAAAAAACACTTTACGTTGAGCAAACCACCTCAAAGTGCCACAGTGTAAAAAAAATAGTAATAATAATAAAAATAAATAAAATATAAAACAGCATTCATGTCTACAAAAAGCCTTTTTTAAAAGCATCCACAGTCTGTGGCGCCCTCAGGTGGTCAGGGAGAGCTTTCCACAGACTTTCCATAGTTCCTAGCTATGTCCGTGGAGGTTAGAGGAGGATTTGGGGGTGAGCAGTTCTTTAAGGTAGAGGGGGGAGGCACTGGTGGGTTAGGAGGGAGATTTTGCATTCAATCCTGAGAGGAACCGGATTTGAGTTGGTGTGATGTGGTCATGTTTCCGCACTCTCATCAGGATCCCCGCAGCACTATTTTGTATGTATCACATACAAGTAGTATATATATAACAAAAGCTATGAATTTCTGTGGCGACTTGTCCAGGGTGTGCGCTGCCTTCCGCCCGACTGCAGCTGAGATAGGCGCCAGCGACCCCACAAGGGAATAAGCGGTAGGAAATGGATGGACACAAAAAGGTATTTTAGACGAGCGCAGAACATATTTTTCAAAAGTTAATACAGAAACTATATGAAAATGAACAGAAAAACTTGTCAAATTTGCCCCTTTTTTGTTTGACCAATAGCTACCATCCATCCATTTTTCTACCGCTTGTCCCTTTTGGGGTCGCGGTGATTCGCTGGAGCCTATCTCGGGCAGAAGGCGGAGTACACCCTGGACAAGTTGCCATCTCCTACCATCCATCCATTTCCTACCGCTTATTCCCATTGGGGTCGCTGGAGCCTATCTCAGCTACAATCGGGCGGAAGGCAGGGCACACCCTGGACAAGTTGTCACCTCATACCATGTTAAATATAAAAAAAATAAATAAGATTAGAACGAGGTTTCCTTAGCAGAACCACCAGGTTCTGTACCAGCTTCTTACCTCAGACCATAAAACTGATCTTGAACGCATCATAATAATCCCCTCAAAAAAGGATTAACTGGCTGGACTATAAACAATATAACATACATCCATAAACATGGATGCATGTACTAAAATGCAATATATTGATCTGTACAGTAAGCTATTTATATCTGCACCTTATTGCTCTTTTATCCTGCACTAACACTAACTAATGCAACAAACTTTTCTTGTCTGTACTGTAAAGTTGACATTTGAATGACAATAAAATGAAGTTTAAGTCTCTAAATGTAAGATGTTTTCATTGTGCAAACACTGCTTCTTCTAAATCCCACTGGGAGAAAGCGACAATTTCCCTATTAATTTGAGCGAGGATGAAAGATTCGTGGATGAGGAAATTTAGAGTGAAGGACTAGGAAAATGAAAAGAAAAAGGCGAGGGCAGTGGGAGCGATTCAGATGTTATTAAGACACATTTATTAGGATAATTCTGGAAAATCCCGTATCTGCTTGTGTTCCTAGGGTGATTATATGGTACCTGGAAGTTGGAGGGGTGTGGTGACCACAAGTGTCTCTGGTGGGAGGACGCAAGCTCCGTTCATGTCTATGGTAAGAGCAGACTTATCACCACAATTTTCTCACCGAAACCTGCCGGTTGACATGTGGTCGGGAACCATGTTCGCTGGACCGCTCTGTTCCATAGTAAAGCTTCACCTTCGGGAATGTAAACAAGGAAACACCGGTTGTGTTTGTGTTGTTAAAGGGAGCTGCACTACACCGCTTCCCAGCTACATCTTTCTTCTTTGACGTCTCCATTATTAATTGAACAACTTGCAAAAGATTCAGCAACACAGATGTCCAGAACACTGTGTAATTATGCGATTAAAGCAGACGACTTAAAGCTTGGATCGGGCTGGAAAAAAAATGTCCGCTACAATACGAGACGTTTTCAACAGGATACTTCGCACAAAATTTAAAATTGCAATTTAGTAAACTAAAAAGGCCGTATTGTCATGTGTTGCAATGTTAATATTTCATCATTGATATATAAACTATCAGACTGTGTGGGTCTCAGTAGGCCTTTAAGTCATGTAATGTCATTTTTGCTGCAAACATTTTGAACTCACTTGTAATAAAATAAAAAAATGGACGCAAAGTTCCACTCCAGACAGCTTTATTGTTGGATGTTGAGGCCATGTCCAGGTTGGTTCATTTATGAAAACAAAGTCCCAAAACCTCCAGTGATTATCTCATGACTTTACTGGTCCTTCAACTCCTTCAGTCTCCTGATGGCAGACTTGACTGTGACGGCAGAAGTTGTGCTGGGGGAAAAACACACCGTTATTTCCATGAATACAATACTTTGTGTACATGACACTAAACTGATACTATACTTCTGCTTCTTGCAAGGACAAAACTATACAAGATCAAACAATCAAAAAGATTCTTCCCCAGGTGCATATAGCTCCGTGCAATCTAACCATGCAACTACAGAGTGCTTTGAAGGCACGTTCAGGCTGCCAGGAGTGCTTTACTGTCAACTCAGAGGCAGTCTTGCTCAACTTCAAAACATTTATCAAGATCAGGGGTGTCTGAAGAGCCGCTAGCAATTTTTTTTAATCCTTAAAAATGCAAAGAGAAAAAAAAAGTGTGATGAAGGAGCAAACAGCTGTGATGTAATGTGAAAAAGTTAAAATGTTGGTGCTAAATGTTGTTCGTAACAGGCGATACCAATCAAGTTTTAACTGTAAATCTTTTGATTTTTTTTTTTGAGTACTATCTACAGTTAAACAACGTTTTATTGCATTCAGTTGGCACTAAACAGTCAATAGAACACAGTAACTGAAAAAACCCCAAAAAAACTAACATATATACAATTCATTAAAATCCTTTTTGGCCTCTAGGTCTTCCTGTGTTCAAGGACTTATCTGAATTTGTAAACCAAAAAAAAAAAAAAAAAAATCAATCTAATCATTTTAGTACCAATCATACTCATTTTTACCCTTGATGGCACGACCAATTTGTTATCACCAGGAAGGATGAGATCACCTACCTAGCTTCCATTCTAGAGGCTAATCTTTCCTGTGATAAAATGGCAACCAAGGTGATCAAAAAGGTCAACCAAAGAACGAGATTCCTCTACAGAATCTCCTCTCTGGTCAACAAAAGCACCTTGAGGATTCTAGCGGGAACTCTCATTCAACCCTTCTTCCATTACGCTTGCACCTCCTGGTACCCCAGCACCTCCAAAACCCTCAAATCTAGACTCCAAACATCCCAGAATAAGCTAATCTGGTTACTTTTAGACCTCCACCCCAGATCACACCTCAATCCAACCCACTTCTCCAAAGTGGGCTGGCTCAGGGTGGAGGACAGAGTCAAACAACTTGCACTGAGCCTGGTCTATAAAATCCGCTACACCTCCTTGATACCGAAGTACATGTCAAACTACTTCCTTAACGTAAATGACCGCCATAACCACAACACCAGGGGGAGCTCCACAAACCACGTTAAACCCAGATTCCGATCTAACAAAGGTCTTAACTCATTCTCTTTCTATGCCACATCAATGTGGAATGCACTCCCAACAGGTATAAAAGTAAGTGCATCTCTATCCTCCTTCAAAACCGCACTAAAACAACACCTCCAGGCAACTTCAACACTTTACTAATACCCATCTCCCCGGATTATAAACAACTCAAATGTACTTCTAATGTATATACTTGTTCTTATGCTATGTGAACTCACTATGTTCTCTGCTGGCTGTACATATCCTACTAAATAAGACCTACACTGTTTCAATGTCCACATTTCTCTGTTGATGCAATTGTTGATGACTGAAGTTCTGATATCAACCAAAGCTCCTCATCCCACCCCCCGGATTGTAAATAATGTAAATAATTCAATGTACATACTATGATGATTAACTTGTGTGATGACTGTATTATGCTGACAGTATATATTTGTACCATGAATTGATTAACGTGGACCCCGACTTAAACAAGTTGAAAAACTTATTGGGGTGTTACCATTTAGTGGTCAATTGTACGGAATATGTACCGAACTGTGCAATCTACTAGTAAAAGTATCAATCAATCAATCAATCAATCAAAAAGGACCCTCTTATGTTACCTTCTCTCAACTTATCTACTTCTTAATTTCCTGTTAATAGCCGATTACTTTTCATCAGCACTTTTTAATCTTTACTAAGCACTTAATTATTCTGTTTTAGACAGCTTAACGTGTAGTTTATCTAACAGCGTACCTGCACCTGCTTGTTCTCGGTTTAGCATCCCAAGCCCCACCCTCCAGTGATAATGTTACTTAATACTTATGTGGCTTTTTTGCCGTAATGGAGGCAATTATCTTAAAATGTATGGAGATACACAAGTAGCATTTAGGGGGAATAAAAAATATGATATTAGCCAGCGGTTAACAGCTTTTGTGATCGACACTGATAGCCATGAATTGGCAATGGTGATCGTGTACATTTAAGAAGTGAAGTGAATTATATTTATATAGCGCTTTATCTCTATTGACTCAAAGCGCTTTACATAGTGAAATTTTTACATTCAAACCAGTGTGGGTGGCACTGGGGGCAGGTGAGTAAAGTGTCTTGCACAAGGACACAACAGCAGTGACTAGGATGGCGGAAGTTGCTGGCACAGCTGCTCTACCAACCAAACTATAATGCCCCTAGAAAATTGTCTGATATTTATGCTAATAAAGCTTACAAGCAAGCTGTTTTTTTTCTTCAAAACAAAATATCATAATCGGTTTTGAAAGTGAACAATATCGAAATGGCCCTTTCATCCTTTGATTTGTCAGTGGAAAATAGGTATTTTGAAGATGTATTTTTGCAACAAAACATCTAAAGCTAATATATTAACATACTGCACAGGGCACCATCTTGGAAAAAAATATCACAAGTAGTAAAAACCCATTGAAACGTGTACATGACTGATATCCATCCAATTTCTACCGCTTATTCCCTTTGGGGTCGCTGGTGCCTATCTATCTCAGCTACAATCGGGCGGAAGGCGGGGTACATCCTGGACAAGTCGCCACCTCATCGCAGGGCCAACACAGATAGACAGACAATATTCTCACCCACATTCACACACTAGTACAGGTGTAGGGAACCTGTGGCTCTTTTGATGACTGCACCTGGCTCTCAGACAAATCTTAGCTGACATTGCTTAACACGATAAGGAATAATTCCGCTGGTAATCGCAGTGTCAAAAATAACATTCAAAATATAAAACATTCTCATGCATTTCCATCCATCCATCCGGTTTCTACTGCACCTGTTCAAGAAGTCGCATTAATGGCAAGAAGTATTTTTTTAAATTTTTGGTTAGCCTCAGAATAACAATGTTATTAAAAATAATAAGAGACTTATACTCTAAAAATGTTGGTCTTTCTTAAAAATGCACGCATATAATTGTATTCGGTGTTAAAAAAATAAATTAAATGGCTCTCACGGAAATACTTTTAAAAATATTTGGCTTGTATGGCTCTCTCAGCCGGGCTTCACGGTGGAAGAGGGGTTAGTGCGTCTGCCTCACAATACGAAGGTCCTGCAGTCCTGGGTTCAAATCCAGGCTCGGGATCTTTCTGTGTGGAGTTTGCATGTTCTCCCCGTGAATGCGTGGGTTCCCTCCGGGTACTCCGGCTTCCTCCCACTTCCAAAGACATGCACCTGGGGATAGGTTGATTGGCAACACTAAATGGTCCCTACTGTGTGAATGTTGTCTGTCTATTTGTGTTGGCCCTGCGATGAGGTGGCGACTTGTCCAGGGTGTAACCCACCTTCCGCCCGATTGTAGCTGAGATAGGCGCCAGCTCCCCCCGCGACCCCATAGAGGGAGTAAGCGGTAGAAAATGGATGGATGGGCTTTCTCAGCCAAAAAGGTTCCTGACCCCTGCACTAGTATATGGGAAAAAAACTGAAAGACCAAAGGGCGTGTATAATTTTTTTCTCTTTGGATTTTGTTTGACCTACAAGACATATCTCATGTGGTTGCTTAAAATTATATATAAACTAAGTGATATTATAGTAGAAGAATCAGAATAGTTTTTATTGCCATTGTTTGAAAACGGGTTCACAAACTAGGATTTTTTTTACTGCAATGGTGCAACATAAAACACAGAATAAGTAATAAAAATGAGTTGTAACTGAGCTATCAGATCTTAGTGAATTAGACTTCATATTAAATTCATATCAACATTTTTCAGACTAAAAAAACTCAATTAGCACCTATAAATATATTACGACTTCCTTTTAATGTCATTTAAATTTGAACTTTACAGTACAGATAACAACAACATTTTGTCGCATTAGCTCGTTGTAATACAAGATAAAAGAGCAATAAGGTGCAGATGTAAATAAATAGATTACTGTACAGATAAATATATTGCACTTTAGCATTTGCATCCATGTTTATGGATGTATGTTATATTGTCTTTATATTCCAGCTAGTTAAACCATTTTGGGGGGGGAATAGAGGGAATTATTATGATGCGTTCAAGAGTCAAACTTAACATTCAGCAGGACAGATGCTACTTACTTGTAAGTCCAGGCCCCTCCGGCCACGGTCTTCATGCAGGACCCGCAGTGCCAGATACCCACAGCCTTCCTCTTCATCTTGGTCTGCATTTAACACATCAGAAGAATCCATACATTTAATCGCAAACATAAAACGATGACAATCACCATGCTATCAATTCCGCTGCGTCTAACAATCGTCACACTCTAAAAGCTTACCTTCCCACAGAAAGAGCAGGTGTATTTAGCGTGCTGGGAGATTTCTATTTTCTTCACCATCTTCCTCAGCGATGCGCCATAACGCGTGCCATATTTACCAACGATCCCCACCTTCTTGGTGCGCTTGGCCTGTGGAGGAACACACATTACAGCAATTGAATGAACAAATGTGACAACACACCAGACATCACAAATTGATAGTATTAGGTCAAAAAATATTTGGGGAAATCGGCTTTTAACTGCTAAATTGTTTAGACTAGGGCTGGGCGATATATGGAATGGACTCGATTAGGGCTGGGCGATATATCGATATATCTCAGGTTTGTCTCTGTGCGATATAGAAAATGACTATATCGTAATAGGGCTTCACGGTGGAAGAGGGGTTAGTGCGTCTGCCTCACAATACGAAGGTCCTGCAGTCCTGGGTTCAAATCCAGGCTCGGGATCTTTCTGTGTGGAGTTTGCATGTTCTCCCCGTGAATGCGTGGGTTCCCTCCGGGTACTCCGGCTTTCTCCCACTTCCAAAGACATGCACCTGGGGATAGCTTAATTGGCAACACTAAATTGGCCCTAGTGTGTGAGTGTTGTCTGTCTATTTGTGTTGGCCCTGTGATGAGGTGGCGACTTGTCCAGGGTGTACCCCGCCTTCCGCCCGATTGTAGCTGAGATAGGCGCCCGCGCCCCCCGCGACCCCAAAAGGGAATAAGCGGTAGAAAATGGATGGATGGATATATCGTAATATTCGATTATATGTTCTCACACCGTTGCTTTAAGTTGCGTGCATTACATTACTGGCGTGTCCCACTACTTCTCGTCTCCTTCTCACAGACGGAAAATAAGCCCGCCTTCTTACATATGACACATACTGTTGCGCATGTAGCGTCACACGCTCTCGCCGAGAGCTAACGTTAGCATGGCTAACGTTAGCTGAGGCAGGTCGAGTTGCATTTAGCTGCGTGCATCACACAACAGGCGCTTCTCACTCCTCCTCGTCTCTCATTCTGACAGATACGGAAAACAAGCCCGCCTTCTTACATGCGTCAGAACTCTCGCCGATCAGAGTTAGCAGCATGGCTAACGTTAGCTGAGGCAGGTCGAGCGAGCGGAGCTTGTGACAATACAAGAGAGAGATGGTGCGAAACTTATCACAAATGGAGAGGAAGAACAATAAATGGCCAACATAAAGAGCAGGGGGTCCATCATCTGGCGGTGGTTTGGCTTCAAGTGGGAAGATATTCAGCAGACAACAGCAATATGCTGTTCAATGTACGTACTATGATGATTAACCTGTGTGATGACTGTATTATGCTAATAGCATGTATTTGTACCATCAATCAATCAATGTTTACTTATATAGCCCTAAATCACTAGTGTCTCAAAGGGCTGCACAAACCACTACGACATCCTCAGTAGGCCCACATAAGGGCAAGGAAAACTCACACCCAATGGGACATCGGTGACAATAATGACCCAGTGGGACGTCGGTGACAATGATGACTATGAGAACCTTGGAGAGGAGGAAAGCAATGGATGTCGAGCGGGTCTAACATGATACTGTGAAAGTTCAATCCATGAATTGATTAACGTGGACCCCAACTTAAACAAGTTGAAAAACTTATTGGGGTGTTACCATTTAGTGGTCAATTGTACGGAATATGTACTGTACTGAGCAATCTACTAATAAAAGCATCAATCAATCATGCAAAGTATGCAGCAGAAGCGTTACTACAAAATGTAGCAACATCATTAATTTGTTCTTTCATTTAAAAAGTCACCCGTGAGAGAATGAAAACTATTTAATAAATACAGTTTTGGTCAATTGACTTAGTTGTGATTTCCCTCTCTGCATGAAAGTTTAAAAGGAGCATATATTAATGCAGTATGAAGAAGAATGTTTTAAAGTAGACACATAGAATCATCATCACATCCAGAAGTACGCGGATGACACAGCCATCGTCGGGTGCATCAGGGACGGCAGGAGTTTCGGAACCTGGTGAGGGACTTTGTTGTCTGGTGCCACACCAACCTCTTGCAGCTCAATCCGTCAAAGACCAAGGAGCTGGTCATTGACTTTGGGAGGTCGAGTCCACGGTCACAACCTATTGTGATCGAGGGAGTTGAGGTACAGACCGTGGACTAATTCAAATACCTCGGGGTTTGGGTGGACAATAAGCTGGACTGGACTGTTAACACGGACCACCAGTACAAGAAAGGACAGAGCAGGCTGTACTTCCTCAGGAGACTGCACTCCTTCAACATTTGTAGAAAACTCCTGTGGATGTACTACCTGTCTGTGGTTGCCAGTGTTCTGTTCTACATGGTAGTGTGCTGGGGGGGGGGGGCAGGACATCTAAGGACAGCCCCAGACTTGAGAAACTGATCAGGCGGGCCGGTTCTACAATCGGAATGAAACTGGACACATTGGTGACGGTGGCAGAGAAGAGGACTGTGGACAAACTAGTGAGCATCCTGGATGATGCCAGTCACCCTCTGCATAGTGTTATCAGTAGCCAGAGGAGCCTGTTCAGTGCCAGACTGCTTCATCCCAAGTGCAGGACTAATAGACTCAAAAACTCCTTTGTCCCACACGCCATTAGACTGTACAACTCCTCTCTGGGACGGGGGGTAGGGGGGTATTGGGACGGCATAGCTCGGTTGGTAGAGTGGCCGTGCCAGCAACTTGAGGGTTGCAGGTTCGATTCCCGCTTCCGCCACCCTAGTTACTGCCGTTGTGTCCTTGGGCCAGACACTTTACCCACCTGCTCCCAGTGCCACCCACACTGGTTTAAATGTAACTTAGATATTGGGTTTCACTATGTAAAGCGCTTTGAGTCACTAGAGAAAAGCGCTATATAAATATAATTCACTTCACTTCACTATTAGGATGACAGGGGATGCAAAACATTAACAGTGCAATACATTTTCATAACATGGTCACTACTGCCTACTTTGTCTTGTTATATTCTTATTTTACTGTTATATTGTTATTCCCATTGTCTTTATTCTTTTTGTAATATTTCTCTATTTTGTTTCCTTTTAAACCCCCATTATTTACTGTGGTGCAAAATAAGTACAAAACAGCACCAGGGGGTTGCAAACTCAATTAGGTATCTAAAATACAATACAATATATATATATACATATAAATATAAATAAAGTGCAAAACCTTAGGCTCACACAAGTTCAGTAAATACAATTAGGTAAATAATTACAATTAGAACCATTCTCACATGAGACTAGTCAAAACGAGAGTGACGTCATAATACTGCGACGGCTAGTTAGCCCGGCTAACCCGATTTAATCTAACCCAGCACCAGCGCTTAGACATTATAGAGACATTTTGGTACATTTTTAATATAGTATATTTGTAGTTATTTAGGGCTGCAGTGTGTTGCAAACGTTGCACCTCACAGGCTATTCGTGCCGTTACGCGCGAAAGGCAGCCATTTTTTTTTTGTATGTGAGTGACACACAAAACTATTTCATCTACTGACGGTAGCTTTTAAACAACACATATATACGGCAAGGCAATGTTTAAAATGTCAGGGAGCTCTCGGATACGACATATTATACATTGGCAGCCTAGAAATTGATAGATTGACACAGATTCGACAAGGGACGTTCAGACTTACCATCGTTTCAGTGGAGACGTCGATCCAAAGAGGAAGTACACACTGCGCAGGCGCGATTTACCAGCTTTTGGTGCATTGTGGGAATGTGTGTTTAACCTTTGACGTCCTAATTCATGCATTAAAAAAATCAAATAAATCAAAATAATGTACATATATGCATTATTTCAAGCATGTTTGTAGCAGAACATAAAAAAAAATTGTACGTTCTCTTGTTCGTGTTGGTCGGTAACTAAGGGCGCTGTAGTGAATGTGCGCACGCGCGGTGGGGGCAATGGCCATCAACATCTCCTCTGCCGAGTTCAAATGTTTGTCCATTTATGTTACAACGCTCCGGTTTGTCCGCGAATAGCTTTCATTTTGGATGTACTGTGTTTATTTTTTGTACGTATGCAAGTGACGGTGCCTGCCATGAAGCTAACACGCAAGCAGGTTCTCACCGAAGCCAAGGCCCCCGACTTGGAAAGCGTGAGGAAATTGAACTGCTGGTGAGTGCTCAATGAAAAATACTATGACGTAAGCAAATGGACAGATGACGTCACCATTAAGGTTGTGTTGACTTTCTTGTAGGGGATGTAAACTGACCGATGTGAGTATGAACACGTGTACTTATTCTTGCTTTATAACCAAATGATGAAACCATCCTTGTCCAAAACCATGTTATATGTTATATCTGCACTCTTTATTCTCCAGATTTCTATTCTATCTCAAATGCCAAATATTGAAGTGCTCACACTAAGGTGGGTTACATCATTTTCTGACAGATTTATAGGCACGAGTTGGGAAATTGTGTTAGATGTAAATATAAACGGAATACAATGATTTGCAAATCATTTTCAACCCATATTCAGTTGAATATGCTACAAAGACAAGATATTTGATGTTCAAATTCATAAACTTTATTTTTGTTTGTGCAAATAATCAGTAACTTAGAATTTCATGGCTGCAACACATGCCAAAGTAGTTGGGAAAGGGCATGTTCACCACTGTGTTACATCACCTTTTCTTTTAACAACACTCAATAAACGTTTGGGAACTGAGGAAACTAATTGTTGAAGCTTTGAAAGTGGAATTCTTTCCCATTCTTGTTTTATGTAGAGCTTCAGTCCTTCAACAGTCCGGGGTCTCTGCTGTCGTATTTTACGCTTCATAATGCGCCACACATTTTCCATGGGAGACAGGTCTGGACTGCAGGCGGGCCAGGAAAGTACCCGCACTCTTTTTTTTACAAAACCACACTGTTGTAACACGTGTCGAATGTGGCTTGGCATTGTCTTGCTGAAATAAGCAGGGGCGTCCATGAAAAAGATGCCAGCATATGTTGTTCCAAAACCTGTATGTACCTTTCAGCATTAATGGTGCCTTCACATATGTGTAAGTTACCCATGCCTTGGGCACTAATGCACCCCCATACCATCACATATGTGTAAGTTACCCATGCCTTGGGCACTAATGCACCCCCATACCATCACACATGCTGGCTTTTACACTTTGCGTCGATAACAGTCTGGATGGTTCGCTTCCCCTTTGGTCCGGATGACACCATGTCGAATATTTCCAAAAACAATTTGAAATGTGGACTCGTCAGACCACAGAACACTTTTCCACTTTGCATCAGTCCATCTTAGATGATCTCGGGCCCAGAGAAGCCGACGGCGTTTCTGGATGTTGTTGATAAATGGCTTTCGCTTTGCATAGTAGAGCTTTAACTTGCACTTACAGATGTAGCGACCAAGTGTATTTAGTGACAGTGGTATTCTGAAGTGTTCCTGAGCCCATGTGGTGATATCCTTTTAAGATTGATGTCAGTTTTTGACACAGTGCCGTCTGAGGGATGGAAGGTCACGGTCATTCAATGTTGGTTTCCGGCCATGCCGCTTACGTGGAGTGATTTCTCCAGATTCTCTGAACCTTTTGATGATATTATGGAGCGTAGATGTTGAAATCCCTAAATTTCTTGCAATGTCACTTTGAGAAAGGTTGTTCTTAAACTGTTTGACTATTTGCTCACGCAGTTGTGGACAAAGGGGTGTACCTCGCCCCATCCTTTCTTGTGAAAGACTGAGCATTTTTTGGGGAAGCTATTTTTATAGCCAATCATGGCACCCACCTGTTCCCAATTAGCCTGCACACCTGTGGGATGTTCCATATAAGTGTTTGATGAGCATTCCTCAACTTTATCAGTATTTATTGGCACCTTTCCCAACTTCTTTGTCACGTGTTGCTGGCCACAAATTCTAAAGTTAATGTTTATTTGCACAAAAACAAATATTTATGAGTTTGAACATGAAATATGTTGTCTTTGTAGCATATTCAACTGAATATGGCTTGAAAATGATTTGCAAATCATTGTATTCTGTTTATATTTACATCGAACACCATTTCCCAACTCATATGGAAACGGGGTTTGTACTATCAAACCTGGTGTCTCTGCAGCGTCAACAGCATCTCGTCGCTGTCTCCTCTGGCCGGATGCTTGTCTCTTTGTGAGCTCTACCTGAGAAGCAACACGATCCCCTCGCTCTCAGAACTCCATTACTTGCGTTCCATGACACGTCTCCGGGTCTTGTGGCTGGCCGACAACCCGTGCTGCGGCACCGACTCCAGCCGGTATCGCCTGACCGTCCTGCGCTTCCTGCCCGGGCTGCAGAAGCTGGACAACCAAGGTCAGTACATAATATTTTTACCACTGTGTTACATGGCCTTTCCTTTTAACAACACTTAGTAAACGTTTGGGAACTGAGGAGACCCGTTTTTGAAGCTTTAAAGGTGGAAATCTTTCCCATTCTTGCTTGATGTACAGCTTAAGTTGTGGTATTTTAGGCTTCACACAATTACAGGCAGGCCAGTCTAGCACCCACTGTCTT